>NC_037688.1:3695583-3701831 GCF_003255815.1 Theropithecus gelada
CTCGGCCAGGAGGCCCAGGCTCCTGCCTGCCTCACCTGGAACTTGGCAATCGCAGTTTGGGGGAGTCTCGGGACTCCTGGGCGGGGAAGGTCCTCGAGCCTTGGGGATAGCGGGGCCACCCCTTTAGGGCCGGCAGCAGGAAGGGACAGAGCTAGTGGAACACCTCTGCATCCTTTTATTTCGGAATTGGAATTGGGTTTTCTTGGCCGACAGTGCAGAGCGGAGGGTGGGATGGGCGTCCCCCTGCTCCTTCTCTGCCAGGCGCAGTTTCCGCGCAGATCCGAGCGCCTGGGGCGCGACCGCGGGCTCCTGGGACTGTCAGGGACCATCTATGCCCTGCAAGGGCCAAGCCAGCCCCACAGCTCTTGCGCAGGCCAACGAGGGCGCCCCGTGCAGAACACGGACCAGCAGCCCGAGCTCCCGAGGTGGACAATTTTGCTCCAGAACCAGCGGCGCCAGGTAGGGCTACAAACAGAGGGAATGCAGAGGGCTGGCCAAAAATTGAAGAAAGAAAAAAGGCAAATTATTGAATGTGATAGTCATGAAATGTGGGGTTTGGTGTTGGATTTGAGTGTTACATTGGGTTTCGAATGAATGACTACCATGCAGTTTTAGGACTGGCGGTAGACAACTGTAAAACTCCAGGCACCTGCGGAGAGGAGAGTCATTGATAACCTTTCTGTGAGACGGCTCTTTTGAGCTGTGTTTGATAAGAAATATGCCCAGCCCTATGAGTACAGCTTTCACATTCCTAACACTCTGCGAGTCAGAGTGGTCTTCAATAAATGACTATCATTTCCTTTGCTTCTCTGACCTGGTTAAACGAATCACATGGTTCCTGCCCATTAATACCCCTGCATCAGTGACCAAACCTTTGCGTGTTAGCTTGCTGCCTCCCTTTTGTTATGCTTTGAAATGGACAAGAAAGAGATTTCATTTTCACAATCTGTGACTGGGGTTTCTGAAAGTCTAAAACAACCTTAGTGTTGATTTTTTAAAACGCTTTACTGAGGTATATTTTATATAATATAATCACATATTTTAAGTACAACTCCAAGCTGTTTAGTATACTTATAGAGCCATGCGAGCTTAATTACCACCTAAGTTTAGAGTATTTGTATCTTTTAAGAGGAAAATGCATCCTATTTGCATTCACCTTTGCCATGTCAGATCTAGACAACAATCAATTTTATGTCTCTATAGATGAGCCTATTATCAGAGTTTCTAATAGCCAGGATCATGAATTATGTGGTCTTTTGGGTCTGGTTTCTTTCACTTAGCCTAATGTTTTTGGGTTTCACTTCTGTTGTAGCTTGCATCATTATATCATTCCTCTTGGATGGCAAGTAGCGTTCTATTGCATGGACATAACCACATGTTAAGAGCATTCATATAAGAGTCTTTGTATGATTATAGGAATTTCATTTGCTTTGCACACTAACTTTGGGTTAGAATTTCTGTGTCCCTTAGTGATTTCATGTGCAACATTTTGAGGGATAGCCACAATTTCATTTCGTATTGTTTTGTTTTCAAGGTGGCAGAATATTTTATATTCCTATTTGCAGCATATGTGAGTTCCATGTTCTCCACTTCTTTTCTAACATTTGTCATTGTATCTTTGCTATAGCCTGTCTAGTGGGTGCCAATTAGTATTAATTGTGGTATGACTTGTATTTTTTTAGCAATTCATGAAATAGAGCAAATTGGCAAATTGTGTATCTTCTATGGAAAACGTCTATTCAAATATTTTGTCCATTTTTAGTTGGTCAATAGTTGTTTCATTGTTGACTGATAAGAGTTTTTTATATACTCTACACACTAGCTTCTCTGAGTTTAGTTTTTAAGATTCCATATATAAATGAGATTATATATATATGTATTAAAAATATTCTTTATAAACTCTAATATACCCAAATCACATATACAATTTAAAATATTTTCTCCCATTAAGCAGCATAGCTTTTCATCTTCTTTTTGATGTTCTAAGAACAAAAGTTTCCGATTCAATAAAGTATAATTCATCTTTTTAAAAAAAATGTGTCTTTGGTATAATATCTTAGACATATTTATGTAATCCAAGAATACAAATATTAACTGTATGATTTCTCCAAAGAATTTTGTGTTTTACCTCTTACATTTTGATAGATTATCCTTTTTGAGTATTTTTGGGCAGCTGCAGTTTGAGTTAGGGGTCCACCTTATCCTATTGCAAAGTGAATATTTAGTTTTCCCAGCAAAATTTTTTGAAATGACATTTATTTTCCTATTACAATTTCTTGGCATCTGTGACACAATCAATTTATCATAAATTAATGTTTATTAGTTGCCCTTCTGTCCTATTCGCCTACATGAATCTATACTCATGTTAGTACCAGACTATAACACTACAATAAAGATTGATATTGGTTGTGTGGGCATGGTGGCTCACACTTGTAATCCAAGAATTTTGCGAGGCCGAAGCAGGATAATTGCTTGATCCCAGGAGTTTGAGACTAGCCTGAGCAACACACCAAGACCCCATCTCTACAAGAAAAAACAACGTTAGCAGAATGAGTGGCATGAACTTGTAGTCCCAGCTACACCTGAGGCTGAGGTGGGAAAATCGCTTGAGCCCAGGAGTTCCAGGATGCAGTGAGCTGTGATTGTGCCACTGAATTCCAGCCAAGGTGACAGAGAAAGACCCTGTTGCTGAAAAACAAAAACAAAAAGATATTGGCAGGGCAAGTCATTACATTTTGTTATTCTTTTTTAAGAAATTGCATTTATTTTATTTTGGTTGCATATCTACATGCATTTTAGGAGAGCTTTACAATTTTTATTGACAACACTAGGGAATTTGCATTGAATCTATAGAACCAGCTTTTAGTATTTTGATGTTAATAGTAAGTATTGTTATTCTTGAATATTGATGTCACTCAACATATTCAGTTCTTTGATTACTTTTAGCATTTTGGAATAATTTTTCACCATAAAGTCATTGCATTTATTTTGTTACATTTATTTCTGAGTATTTCTTCCTTTCTGATGCTTTTACCAATGGAAATTTTGTCTTCATTTAATGTTTAGAATAACTGATTTTATGCAATAGTACAATTTAACTTTGTATCTTGATGTTGTATCTGATTGTATCTGATTAACTTATTAATTCATATGGGTTTTCAATAAATTTCTTACACATATTTATACAAAATTATGACATGTGAAATGACCTATTTCTTTTTCAATCTGGGGAAGGGGTAGGAGAGGGGTTCTGCCTAGGCCTGGCCCTTCTTCCCATCTGGTCATTGTATGAGGCCCAGAACCCTTGGTGGGGGCCATGGAGACGACCCTGTGTCCCTGGGCCTGGAGGAGCAGGGATGGAGGGAGAGCCTGGCTCCCACTTCACCTGGTTAGGATGAACACCAGAGCTGTCCTGATGGGGGCTTGGCAGCACAGTAGAGGGACAGGCGAGGCACCCTGGTGAGCTGGGCATGCTCCCTCTCCACAGCTGAGCTGCCCTTGGTCTGTTGCTGCCAGCTGTGGTCTCCCTGGGAGAGACTTGGTTCCCTCCTGGCAGGGAAGGGGCTGTGAAGATGGGAAGGTGGAGCCACCAGCTTCTCAGTTGGAGCTCAGCGGCCTGGGGGACCAGTGCAGTTGTCCTCTGGGAGACAGGGATGGGGGGTTCCATCCCCCTCCATCTCACCAGCACCAGTGACTCTCAGGAAGGAGGTGACTGTCAGGGCACCTGCAGGAGGCAGCAGGAACCGGAGCTCCCAGCCAACCACTAGGCCCATAAGGCAGAGGAGATGTTCAGTGCCTGTGACTGGCAGACTGGGGCAGCCCCTCAGGGCCTGATCCGCAGTCTGCATCAACTGTTGCCAAAGCAGTTCGGCCCAACACTCTGGAGTGGAAGCTGAGCAGAAGACCCCACTACTGGGAGCTGCCCCTGTCAGTCAGTCTCCTAGGCCTCAATCTTGAGGGGTCCAGGTACCACAAACGCTGGGTTCTCCTGCCCCCCAGTGGCCTTGCCAGCAGTGGCTCCTTTCTGGGGATATAGGGAGGTAGGCCCGAATGCAGATAGCTGTGCTTCCTGGTATCCTGGAGCCACTGTGGCCTCCTGGCCCACAGCCATCCTTCTAGCCAACCTAGAGCCAGATGCAAGGCAAGGGGAGTGCACCCTTCCTGGGGCTGTCCTGGCAGGTGGGGTCCCACTGAAGCACAAAGCCAGCTCGAGCTCCAGCCCTGGGCCCACCAGCTGCATTAGGGCAAGGGTAGCAGCAGAGACAGTAGTGGAGAACACAGGTGGTACCAGTCCTGGGCCACAGAGCTGGCTACTTTGCTACTATGGCCATCCTGAGACCCCAGGGCCCAGGAGAGGGTCCTACCAGGTGAGCAGTGGAGGCCTCCTGAACAAGTTGGCTACTCTCTCACTGAGGAGGTCCGCAGGCCTTCACCCAGAGATGAGGAGACCTTCACTGTTCTCCGGAGGAAGAAGGACAGGCGGCACAGACCCTCATGGGCAAAAGGAGGCCTCTGAAATCTGATCAGGGGATGGATGCCCTCTGCAGGTGGTGGGATCCCAGGACTGGGGAGGGAGGATGGAGCCTGGGGCCACCTGGCCTTGTCTTCCCTCCCCTCCTCTGTGCCTCCCATTTTAGACAGGCCAGGGAGCACAGGCTGCTTCTCTAGGATCAGGTCTCTGCCTCCCTACTTCCGGGATCTCAGAGCTCAAAACCGCTGCTGTACAATGGGCAGGGGCCCTTCCTGCTTCTCCCTTTGTTCCAGGGGTGTGCCAGTCAGCACAACCTTTCTCGGGGACCTGGTAGGGGAATTTCCTCCTCCTATCTGCTCTTCCTCTTGCTGCTTCTTGAAAGCCAATGGATCTCTGCCCCTCCTCCTGGTGTCTGCCCTGTCACTGCCCCTCCTCCTGGTGTCTGCCCTGTCACTGCCCCTCCTCCTCCCGTCTGCCCCAACTCTGCCCCTCCTCCTGGTGTCTGCCCCGTCTCTGCCCTTCCTCCTCCCTTCTGCCCTGTCACTGCCCCTCCTCCTCCTGTCTGCTCAGTCATTAGAGTCAGACAGGTTTTCCCTGTTGACCAGGGCCGCTCACTTACCAAGAGCTTGGGGTTACCCTGCCTGGGGCTGTTGGGTCGCCGGAAGGAAGAGGAAGTCCTTGTGCGTCCTCCTGGTTCTTGGGAGTTTCATGGAGGGGTGACAGCAGATGCGGTTATTGAAGGTCCACAGTGGCCAGGGTTTCGGGCAGTGCAGCAGTGTGGGGGTGTGGCTGTTGGAGGGGAATCTGGGGTTTCTTCTGCCCAGTGACCTTTGGCCAGGCTCTGATCCTTTCTGGGCCTCAAATACCCTTTTATGGAGTGAGGAGGAGGGGAGGGGACCATATCTGAGCTCCTAGAGGTCCTAGTTCTTCTATGTCGTGGGATACAGCGGAGGGAGAGTGGCTTCTCTTCAAGTCCCTGGTGTGCCTTTCTGTACTGGCGAATCCCTTGTCCGAGGCTCCTGCTCCATGCTTCCAGTGGGTCTGGTTTGGGCCCACACAGTTCTGGGAAGAGCACCCTAACCCCACTGCTGAGAGCCTGGTAGGGAAGAGGAGGTGGAGCTGGCTGGGATGGGTGGAGCTAGGTGAGCTGTTCTGTCTGGAAGGAAGCCCAGACCCTGCTCAGAGCTGGGAACTTTAAGCTCCCAGCCAAGCCAAGCAGGCCTGCCTGACTGACGGGCACAGCCTGGGGCCCAGGTCCCCACTTGCCCAGTAGGCATTCAGGCAGGCCTGTGTTTGCTGGAGAGTTTCTGAGAGGAGGTCCCAGTCCCAAAGGCATGGAGGGGCTGCCATTGTTCCCCTGGTGCCTAGGTAAGATTGGAAGGCTTTGTCACCTACTCCCAGCTCTCCTCACAGCCTATAAGTTGGGGGATGAGGTGTAATTCTGCCATCAGTGGTCATACGGTTGGACTTTTGAGAAGAGGGCTTATTTCCCCTAGGCCTAGAAGGATGAGTGTGTGTGCCTGAAAGAATGGGACATAAGGGGCAGCCTGGACAGAAGTACAGAGGTGGGAGGGCAGGGGCAGGGTCCTCAGGTTTCTGTGCTTTGGTGCATCTAAAGCTAGGTGGGAAGCAGGTAGGAACTGAGGCTGGCTTTAGGTTGGTGCCTGAGAGTGCTGGCTTAATAAGCTTAACCTAGAGAGCAGTGGGCTTATTAGAGGGGTTCCAAGCGGCACTCTTTTTTTTTTTTTTTTTTTTTTTTTTTTTTTTTTTTTTTTTT
>NC_037688.1:3701930-3883076 GCF_003255815.1 Theropithecus gelada
TTTTTGAGACGGAGTCTGGCTCTGTCGCCCAGGCTGGAGTGCAGTGGCGCGATCTCGGCTCACTGCAAGCTCCGCCTCCCGGGCTTACGCCATTCTCCTGCCTCAGCCTCCCGAGTAGCTGGGACCACAGGCGCCCGCCATCTCGCCCGGCTAGTTTTTTGTATTTTTTAGTAGAGACGGGGTTTCACCGTGTTCGCCAGGATGGTCTCGATCTCCTGACCTCGTGATCCGCCCGTCTCGGCCTCCCAAAGTGCTGGGATTACAGGCTTGAGCCACCGCGCCCGGCCTCCAAGCGGCACTCTTAAAACAGGAGAAATGCCCATCCCAGGGCTGTGGCCACAGAGGTTGGGGCCCATGGGTCGTTTGGGAGATTTAGGGTGAGTGATTCAACAGGGAAGGGGGACCCACACAAAGCAGCAGCCAGTTTGTGGAGGAAGGTAAATCCCATCCCCACAAGATGAGTCTTCAGTGATGCATAAATGCCAGCCACATGTAATGCCTGGGAGGCAGCTGTCTCCTTCATCTGAAAAGCCTGATCAGGGCCATGATTTTCCACGGCAGCTTCAAGGCAGGAGGATATTAGAAGCCATGGAGAGCATAAGATGAGAATGAGCAGAGGCTGGGCCCAGGCACATCCCCAGCTCAGGACTGGTGTAAGGAGATGGAACCGGAGAGGGAGGGACAGGGGTGTTGCATTGGTCAGGGAACAGGAGGAGGGAGGGTGCAGTGGCGTGGGGTGCTGCTAAGTCACACACATCAGGGCTGGAGAAGATCCTTGGGCTGGGCCCTAACACTGGCATTGGTGACCCTGGGGAGAGTGCTTTGGGCAATATGCTGAGGTGGCAGCCATGCTGTGGTGCGCGGAGGAGAAGCAGATGGGAAGGGAGGGCTCAGGATGTGGGAAGGACACTGCAGGGGTGTCAAGGGTGGGGTGGGACTCTGGGGCAGAGACTCAGGAGGGCATGCAGACACTGTTCCATAAAGCACATGTCCCCCGAGGGGGAGAGAGGTGGACTGCCTTCCCTCACCAACTAAGCCCATCTGACTCAGCTCTATCCTTGTCACCCCCAGAGCCACCATCAGTCATGCTTTTGAACAGGGACTGCCCAGAGAACTCAAAGGAGGCTGGGGCAGACAAGTCACTCAGAAAAGGTAGACTGGATGAGGTCAAGTTGGGAGATAAGACCCCAGGACAGGAAGTCACTGTCATTCAGAACATGGGCTTTTCTATGAAGACCCTGGCCTTCAGCATAGAGCCCTTCTCTCACAAGTGAGGTGGAGGAAGGGATGCTGGAGACCAGGCCTGAGTCTGCTGGGGAGGATGAGGCTAAAATACCCAGTCTTACCCATGATCCTTCTGACCCCACATCAAAGGCAGGAAGCTGAGAGTCCTGTGCCTTGCCCAGGGTCATTCAGCCAGTGTGCTGGACCTGGGAATGGGGTCCAGACTTAGGTCACTGCCCCACTGCTAGAGGACAGCTACCATCTGGACCTGCCAGGCCTGTTTGGGGAAAGGAGTGGGAGTGGCTGGCTGGTGGGATAGGGGTCCCAGGACTCCCCAGACTCTTGCTCTTTGCCTTCAGGGAAGTCACCTTTCTCTGGGCCATGACTTCACCATCTGCCAGAGGGGAGGTGGTGTTGGGTGGTCTCCAAGGGCAGAGCCAGCCCAGAGGTCTTGCATGCTTTTAACTCAAAGGGGAACCAGATGAAGACCTCTCATATCCTCTGTGTCTCCAGGGTTGGGCCTTGGAGCTCCTCTAATGGAAGGTGAAAGCCATTTTGCCTGGGGCCATGAGTACTGGGCTAGGGAGGAGACAAGGCTGTTCTTTTCCTTCCCTTTGTTCTTCCATGTCCCCCTACTCTGCTCAGGGGTTACACTTGGCCTCAGGAGTAGCCAGCTGGGCCAGGCTCCATCCAGCACACACACACGAGCAGGTGGGCATGGTGTGAACCTCCAGGACCTGGAATGTAAGCCAAAAAGTGGGAAACTGAGTATGTTGGGCATTGATTCTTGGGATCTGGGTATTTTGCGCTGGGGACAAGGGAGCATGTCCTTTCTCCCTGCCAGA
The DNA here is from genome assembly GCF_003255815.1 of Theropithecus gelada. Classification (NCBI taxonomy): domain Eukaryota; kingdom Metazoa; phylum Chordata; class Mammalia; order Primates; family Cercopithecidae; genus Theropithecus; species Theropithecus gelada. The sequence continues at coordinate 3,704,000 of NC_037688.1, forward strand.
TGGCCTCTTCCTCAAGGTACTAGGGACCTTATCACTGGCAGAAATCTTCCCCCAGGAGATGAAGCAGGAGATCCACCAGGCATTCATGGGCCACAGAGTCCGGTGTCATTACACCTGCTTCTTGCTGCACCCAGAGTACAACACACTGGAGCACTTCTCAGTTCCGCACAGTGTCCAGGAGCTGCAGGAGGGCTCAGTGCTGTGCAAGGTGGCGGTTGGTCTGGAAGTTGGGTGGCCTGCTCAGGGAGGGCTCCTGGAGGTCCCTGCCCTGCTGGGGTCTCTGTGTCACACATGAGTACGTGGGGGCAGGATTGGAGCACAGCTCTGCCTCTCAGGCCATCACACCTGCACCTTCCAAATTCATGACCCACGGGTTAAAAAACAGTCCTGATGCTAAAAATATCAGGGAGTACCAAGCCAGGCTGGAAATCAGCCTGATGGAATTCTGTAAGGACAAATGACAAGTCACCTAAGAAAACCAAAAAGCCCTGCAGCTCCTGGTGCAGAAGTCAGCCTGATCCAGCACCGTCAGCGGGTTTGGTGAGACTGCATTGGTTGTAAACTCTGCTCTTACCGGAGTCAGGTTTTTGAGGAAGAAGCGACTCAGGATCCCAGGTTCTCTCTGCTTGTTAAGAGCAGTTGTGGAAAAGGTCTGTAGTTCAACAGCACACACAATTGATCATAGATCCTCTCTCCTCCCCCTAAATAACTGCCATTCCAATTCCCACAAAACACATGCAGGGGCAGTGCTCAAGCTGGGGACCCTGGGAAGTCTTCAGGCCACCGCTGCATGGGGGGCTGCCCCAGGAGAGCAGGGCGAGGGTGTGGAGGCCCTGAAGCTCTGACGGCCCTGCCCACCTGAGACACGGGCCCACACAGAGGAGGTGGCCTTGTGGGCTTCCCAAGGCCTGGGTGTCCTCCGAAGGCATTTGAGAGAAGGATCTTTGCAAACAACATCCCTGCTCACCTGCAGGCAGATGTGTGTGTGTGTGTGTGTGTGTGTGTAAAGCAGGATTTCAGTGTTCATGGTGGAATTTGAAAATAAAAGCCTAAAGCTGAAAATTGAAGCACTCATGATAACACACCTGAACACTCTGCTCTGTGCTAGGTGGTTGTTCCATAGTGCGGGGCCCTGGGAACAACCCACTTCCCGACAGAGCCCTGTACTCTGTGTGAGGCCCACATCCAAGTGGACCACGGTGGAGACCTGCACAAGAGCACAAACCTGGACCTATCTGATGCCTCCAACAGGGCTGAGGGTAGCTTTTTGTCCTTCCTGAGCATGTTCACTGGGGGTGATGTGGGAGGTGAACGAGGCACTGGGGCTGGGAATCGGACAGAAGAGCAGGGAGCATGGAGGCCAGGGACTGACGAAGGGGCTGAGGACCAGGGCTTCCCACTGGAGTGGTGTGGGGAGGTGCCAAGTCCAGGACCACATTTGGGGAGAAAGACAGCTGGCCCTGAATGTCCTCATCTTGTGCTGAACAGTGGCCTTGGGGCCCTCAGAAGGGCTTGAAGATGGAGCCCCTCGGTGGCACACCACCTGAGTACATCCATCCATCCACAGAGCCAGGAGCAGCCATGGTGTCCCCTGCAGTCCCAGAACTGTGACTGGAACGTAGGACTGCCAGGGGGAGCAAGAAAGAGGCTCTTTGGTGGGGTGGAGGGCCACACTCCAGGACTCCTGGTGCATTCGCCCTGGGCCATTCCTGCATCCCTTACAGTGCTTGAAAGTGCTCACCATAAGCAGCCAAAATCCACCTTCTGAAGATTGCAGGAGGCACGGAAACCTCACCTGCTTGTTTGTGATCATGGCTGAGGACCTGCAAGGCTGCATCACCGCATACACACCGGGCTTTCACCTGAATCAGTGAGTCCCTGCCAGCCAGCCATGACTCCCTGATAAGTCATCGGTTCTGGGTCTGTAGGCAGACACGCAGCCATCTGCTCAGTGACCACCCTCTCCTTGTAGTTCCATGGTTTACCTTGGAACCTTGTAGGACACCTTATACCTTTTGGACACCTTGTAGTTCCTCTCACTGCAACCCCAAACCTACCAGCGCCGCTTCCAAAGCCTTCCCTAGTGGAGCTACTTAACCGTATCAGCGGGACCTGCAGAAACCACTTTACAGGAATGCAGAAGAAAAGGTGGTGCCTGTGTCATTTCTGCCGTGCCTTGTCTCATGCACATGGAGGAATGGGATGCACCGGCCAGCCTGAACTCCAGGGCATCCACCAAAGAAACTGTCCCCAGCCCCTGGTGCCTGAGTCCCCCTCTAGGGAGTCATCAGTCAGCATGGGAGAGGGCAGCCTTGGCAGAGGAGCTCATTTGCTTCTGTCTGACTTCAGGGCAGTGTCTCAGGGTGCAGAGAACCCAGAGGAGGGAGGCCTCGGAGCAGAAGGGGCCCAAGGCAGGGCACTGAGCTTCGTGGGCTACCCCATCTCCCCATCCCCTGCCTGTCACAGTGTCCAGAGTAATGGCCCCCTTGTCCTAGATGTGCAGCTGGATGACCCCCAGAGAGAACACACCATGGACTGTGTGTGCACAAAGGACACCTCCACCTCGAGACTGGGCTGCAAGGAGCACATTTCTGGACAGGGGCCTGGGGCCTGGCCCTGTGTTCACCAGGCACCCGCTTCCTTCCTGGGTGCCGGATGGTTCTGTTCACACTCCTGTAGGCTCCATACTGGGCTGATCGTTAGGGCATCTGGGCCTGTCCATGGGGAGGTGCAAGAAAACACATTACAGAGGAAGTCCCAAGCACAGGCGAGCCCATGTCTCCCTCCGTCACTCCCCTCCACACCTGGGCCTGGAGTGAGACGTTCCAGATAATGAGAAAGTTGCTCCCCAAGGATCTACTTGAGCCACTTCTTCAAAACAGGCCATATTGAAGGTACCCACAGCCCCTGGTGAGTGACTGGCAGCCTCAGACCCAACTGCCACCTGCTGCCGGGTTAGCCTGTGGAGGGGGGAAGTGAGGGAAGCTGGCACAGGCCCAGCCCTCTCAGCTGCCCTGAAGGCTAGTCAGGGTCCCCTGCAAGGCCTTCTAGCCTTCTGCTTCCTGGAAGGCCACCTCAGTGCCTTCTTCTGGCCTGTCTGAGTCTCTGGGAGGAGAGGGCTCAATTTCCCACTGGGCAGAGTGCCCAGGGCCATCCAGCCTCCTGCCCTCCGCTGACCATCATGGGGCCCACACCTGGGCCCATCTGCCCAGCCATGGTTCTTTAAGGGCAGGATTTCATTTGCATCGGACATTTGGCTTGCTGGTGTTTAAAAGTTACTAGTGATGTTGCTAAGAGAAATGAGGAAAAAGTGTTGCTCAGTAAAACTCTCATAACCTTACTTCCTAGAGATGATGATGGAAGAAGTAGGAGCTGGAATTTCTTGGGTTCTGACTTTATCAGGGATGGTGCAGCTGATTTCTACACATAATATTTTATAATCTTTTGAACACCTTGTAAATGTCAACACTTTTATTGTTACTGTTTTTGTTGTTACTCAGGGATGAGGAAACTGAGTCTGAGAGGTTCCTGCCCACGCCCACCTGGCACACAGCTGCTGCACCCCAAACCTGCTCCAGCCCTCATTCGTCACTAAGGGCTGCTGTCTCCTTGTGTTCAGTTTTTTCAAAATATGAAAAGTCCTTTTCTAAATATGAAGAGACTGAGGCTAAGGTCCCTGGGTTGCCAAGGCAGGCCTGGTTGCCTCCACCATCGAGGTGAACTTGGCCAGGTAGATACAGCCTGAGGCTCCTGCGAGTGGAATTCCAACAAAAGTCCCAAAGGGACAATTATCTTTACATAGGATGCCAGCAGAGAATTTTGCTACACTGGAGGAAAGAAAAGGAGACCGTGAGGAATATGGTCATGATCTCCACACTGTCTTCAAGAATGGCAAGGTGACAAAAGGCTACTCAACTGATGAAGTAAAAAAAATGCACAGGTGAATACTGAACTGGAAGCAGCATCTCATTAGGCTTTGTTTTATGACTGGGTGCGTGTTGCGTGTGTGTGTGTGTAATACATGTTTATTGTACAGATGTGTGGGGTTTCTTTGTGTTTTATGATACACTCCAGCCAAATTATCTGTTGGTTTATGGACATACTGCCCTTTCATTTTTTTCCCCAATGTTTAGGTGATCTCAAATTAGGAAATGCCCTTAACCATGTAAAAGATTAGTGCTAAAGTAAGCTTTTTAGGGCCCTATGCCAATAGATAGTCATTCAATCTGGTATTGATCTTTTCACAAATAACAGCACTGGGAAACTTTTATATATAACTGACATATATAACTTTTATATATAATTGTTTCACATAAAACAGATTTGCATAAAATTTTCATGATTGCTTTATTTTTATATTTAACTTGTATTTTTGTACAAACTAGATTGTGTAAGATATATTTAAAGTTTCAGTAATTTAACAGTCCTTCCAACATTTCATGATTTTTATGAGCACAGACTTTCAAGAAAATAGTTGAAAATAAATTACATTGCCTTTTGTCCATTAATCAGCAAACAAAACATGGCCTTAACAAAGTTGTTTATGTTATTGTACAATTTGAAAATTATATCAGGACATACCCTATAGAATTACTAACAGCAGTGGCCCTTGTAGAATATATATTAATCATTCCACATTAAAGAAAATAATGATTCTTACGGAATGTCTAGGCACTTTACAGTGATTATATATCATGGTCATTGTACTGTATCAGTGGTATGCCAAATTTGAAAGGCCTGTACTGCAATTTTGTATGTCAGAGATTGCCTGTGGCTCTAATAGGCACCTCAAGATTTTTTTTTTTTTTTTGAGACGGAGTCTCGCTCTGTTGCCCAGGCTGGAGTGCAGTGGCCGGATCTCAGCTCACTGCAAGCTCCGCCTCCCAGGTTCACGCCATTCTCCAGCCTCAGCCTCCCGAGTAGCTGGGACTACAGGCGCCCGCCACCTCGCCCGGCTAGTTTTTTGTATTTCTTAATAGAGACGGGGTTTCACCGTGTTAGCCAGGATGGTCTCGATCTCCTGACCTCGTGATCCGCCCGTCTCGGCCTCCCAAAGTGCTGGGATTACAGGCTTGAGCCACCGCGCCCGGCCAAGATTTTTAGGAGATAATGTGTTCAGAGAGAATTTCTGCTTCCACTATAGAATATATACATAAATGTAAAATACTGACAAAAGTGGAAGTAGTGTATTTTAAAGTAATTACACTTCTGAATTTATTTTTCATATTCCTTTTTTTATTTTTTTTGTTTTTTGAGACGGAGTCTCGCTCTTACCCAGGCTGGAGTACAGTGGCATGATCTGGGCTCACTGCAAGCTCCGCCTCCTGGGTTCACACCATTCTCCTGCCTCAGCCTCCTGAGAAGCTGGGATTACAGGCGCTCGCCACAACGCCCAGCTAATTTTTTATATTTTTAGTAGAGACAGGGTTTCACTGTCTTAGCCAGGATGGTCTCGATCTCCTGACCTCGTGATCCGCCCACCTCGGCCTCCCAAAGTGCTGGGATTACAGGCGTGAGCCACCGCGCCTGGCCTATTTTTCATATTCTATAGTTGGTGTGACTTAAATGAATTACCAGAGTGGGTACTGAGTGTACTTATTTTAAATGTTTTGATTCTATTATATTTTTATTATCTTTAAAAATTAAATTGGGCCGGGCGCGGTGGCTCACGCCTGTAATCCCAGCACTTTGGGAGGCCGAGGCGGGCGGATCACGAGGTCAGGAGATCGAGACCATCCTGGCTAACATGGTGAAACCCCGTCTCTACTAAAAATGCAAAAAATTAGCCGGGCGAGGCGGCGGGCGCCTGTAGTCCCAGCTACTCGGGAGGCTGAGGCAGGAGAATGGCGTGAACCCGGGAGGTGGAGCTTGCACTGAGCCGAGATCGCGCCACTGCACTCCAGCCTGGGCGACTAAGCGAGACTCTGTCTCAAAAAAAAAAAAAAAAAAAAAATTAAATTGGATATTAAATTGTATGGACACTATTTATTAATTTTAAACAGAATCCCCTCAATAAATAATACCTAAGCACATTCTTAAATAAAGAAAATTATCTCCAATGAAAAGCATGACATGTGTTTCAATAGAAGAATCTTAACTAAAACAGAAAATTGGCTCAATTCAAAGTGCTTGACATCAAAATGTTCTAGAGTGATTAGCTAGATTCTGAATCTGAATCAGACATTGCATCTGACTAGAGACTAGTTTCTTTCAAATGATTCTTTTATATATGCAGAGCTATTCTGAGGCAGTAGTTGGCCCGAAGGTCAAATTTGGATTTTTTTTTTTTTAATAAGTGCAGTCTGTCTACAGCTGCTTTCCCACTACACCAGCCAAAGGTAAACAGCTGCAATAGAAGCCGAATGAGATTCACAAAGACCAAAATGTTTATTATCTGGCCCTTTACAAACAATCACACAAAATTTTCCTGATCTCTGTTCTAAGAAATGGAGTGTGCCTTGCATTTAAAGGGAAATGTTTTCTAGGGAAGGGAGGAGGCTAAATAATTGATACGGAATTTTCTCTTTTGTCCTTTTTTTCTCATTTAAGCATCTGATACTGGAACACTGATTTAGAAACGTTTTAACATGACATTAAATGAGAAATTTAAAAATTGAAAACCCATAAATCATCTGTTTCAAATAGCTACATGAAGAAATGTTTTATCACTAGAATAATGTAATTAGAAGTGAGTTATCAGTGAGTTATCTTCATTAAATGTTTTTTCTAAGTGATATTAGAAAGAATATATTTTTCAGATGATTCTCTATAAACACTTAGTGAGAACAATAAGCATTATTCACTTTTAGTAAGAGTCTTCTGCAATCCATGGTAAAATTTTAAAATAATTTTAAAATGATTTTTAATGTATTTGAGTAAACATAAGTAGTATTTTAAAAAACATTTTTTTTTAAAATGTGCTAAGGGGTGTGTACAGAATCAAAATAAACTATTACCAATAATAGTTTTGATAATCACCCGTAATTTTGTATTTAAACCATTTTAACATTGAAATTATACTACAGATAGTATTCTCTATGTTCTGTGAATTTCACCAGCTGCAGAATAGAGTTTCATGTTGAAACTTGCAGTGAAAAAAGCTATCCATTTGTTCACCACAAATCAGGAGATGGAGATTAATTCTACTGGCTCTTAGTCACTTGGAATGGATTAATTCTAACTTTCTGTCACTAAGCACTTGGTATTCGGCCATCTTCATTCTGAGCACCAAATGGTTAACATGAATGTCAAATAGAACTCTGCTGTGTGTCAGCCTTAAATCAGCCTAACTCTTCCAGACAAAAACAAATGGCATTTATGGATTTAAGTCATTAGATTTTCAATTCACATTAATTAATCCTCCTTGATTCACTATATCATCAAGTATTTATATTTTAAATTGGAGGTAGAATTTCTGTGTTAAGACTCTTATTTGTGCCCTATAATTAAAGTAAAATGGCTTTTGTGAGTATCCCTTATTTTCCCTTCTTAAATTGTTATCAAACAATTTTTATAATGAAATTAATCTTGGAAAATTAGAAAAATGACAAGGTATTCATTGTTCTGTTTGCCGTAATTTGAAACTCACACTTAAGCATTTTGTAGTTTTACATTCCCTTTTAACCCATTCAGTGGAGAATGTCAGTTTTTTCCCCAAGTTGTGTGTTAAGTCTATTCTAATATGTACTTAACATCAAGTTATAAACATGTAATAAAATTTTTACATGTTTTTTACATAAAATAAAATTACTTTATTTTATGGAAATAAAGTTTAAAAAAATCTTGGTTGGAATACCATATGCAGTGAGTTTTATCTCAGTAGAAAGGTAAACAGATACAGAGCCGGCAGGAAAAATTAGAGAGACAGAGAACCTAGAGGACTCCATATGTTAACTCTATAGTTGTGAGTTTTAAAAATAATGACCATTTAGACCTACATTTTTTTCTGATGTAATTTTGCCTATTAATTTAAAAAAGTGCCAAAGAATGCATCATAATATGTAATCATCAGGAGTTCAGGAAAACCTTCTATGCCTTAATGATTGAGAATCACATTCTGTTTCTTATTAATAGCTAGAGAGCAAAGAAAATCCTATAAATCTTGTAAGAAAATACTAGGAGTTTAGACTAGTGTTTTCAATAGTGACAACTACTTTACTAGTGCCATTTTTTTGAAACAAGCAAGGGGAAAAAGTCAAACCAATTCACAGGAAACCAGGATTAAAGTGTTCACAAAAATATGTAAATCAAGCAAAATATTAAACTAGGTGTGCAAACCAGAAAATAAATGCTTCACAGACAGAAGGTAGGTTTGGCACAAAACAAGAGTGCTCAATCCAGAAACATATTTGTCTTGACAGCAGAAAGGACTTACCAGAATAGACAAAAGCCCTTTTATTATCCTAGGAGGGATAGACGGTCTTTTATTAAAGTAGCCTTATTCAAACCAGATCCCAACAATGTCAAAAATCCTGTATCAAAGTAACAGATCCTTAACCTGAGGGAAGACTCACCAGGGCAGACTCACCAGGGCAGAAATGGTGACTTATAGGAGCAGAACACTCAGTGGTGCAAAGTGAGGACTGCGTACATGCTCTGAGAATCACCAATTCCTTCCCATAGCAAACTCTTCAGGTCCCATTTATGACACCATATGTGTAAACCTAAACAGCAAACACACAAAGACTCTCTAAAGTAAAAGACATTTTCTTGGGAATAAATTATAGTAATGAGGATGTAAATGTCATAGTAAATAGTACATATTAATGGTCAGTGATCTCATAAACTAGTTCCTTAGTTTGTCTAAGAATAGATTGAAATGCAGATGATAAGTAGTCTAGGGGAAAAGAGAGGCTTTAGAGACTGGTTTCGGCTATACCTATCACAAGATTTCGATTGGTCAGATGGCTTTGTCTGGGCTGGATTCAGAGTGTGTTAGCAGAACACAGCCATGAACTACCACTGCAAGTTTCTTTGATGCCAGCCTACTACAAGAATGTTGAGTCAGTTTCTGAGAGGCAATTCTTTGTATACATACTGTTCTCCTTTGTCAGTCTTATTCTGTTAACTTCAGTGATGGGGCATGGCTCTGCGTGCAGCAGCTGTTAATAATTGGTAAATGGGTCTGAAGTATAGAGCTGGATTGATCCTTTTGTGACAGTCTTGGAGAAGGACTATGGCTAGAACTATAGAAGTAACATATTTGCTACAAGAATGTGCTTGAGACGTCAGTGGCATTTTTTATTTTTTCAGCCTACAACATAGCAGTCCCCTCAGGATGAGCAGGAGAAGCTCTTGGATGAAGCCATACAGGCTGTGAAGGTCCAGTCATTCCAAATGAAGAGATGCCTGGTAAGAATGGAAATGTGGGAGGCACGGTTGCAGTTCGTGTGTTCCTAAGGAAGCATGTGCAGTGTTTTCTAGAGTTAGTTGGCACCGCTATTTCTGGTAAATCTAATCTTCACTGTCCACCAGCGTGTATCTTCAGTCTCATGTCCCTCAAGCACTGTGTGGAGCAATTTCAACAAAGAGCCCTGTTTACTCACATATATATTTATGGTTTGGGATTGTCTGTCTTCCCTACTAGAATACATGCTTCCCTACTAGAATACAAGAGACCCTTCCTTTTATTTACGCATTACTGTAATATTACCACACCAGTGTCTGACCAGAATTACTAGCCTCCTTGGTTCTATACCTCAGACCTGAGGAGTACTTAGCATATAATAGGTACTCTGTGAATATTTGTTGAATGAATGGATTTAGATGCTTTGCAATTGAATTATTCAGGTTTTTTATAAATATCTTGAAAACGTTCTTTCCTGAATAGATATTTTTATTGTAGAAGCTAGCTTAAAAATTATACTTAAAACTTATTTATATATTTTCATATTCTAAAGGATAAAGTAAGCGATAATCTGTGTAGATACTGTAGATTCTGTGGATTAAAATGTAAGGAATTGAGCCAAATTAGTTGGTACTTTAAGCTATAAATTACCGTGATGAAGATGATGCTGTCTTATCTTTGTAAAATGTCTTACTATGTTTTCCAAAGCATAATAATATGCTCTGGTGTCTTTTATTGGTTTCATTCCCAACAAATTGGGAATGAAAAATAAATGTCTTGGAATGGAGGTGATGGGTTTGCTATTGCTCGCTTCTTTCTCTTCCTGTATATGGATAGTGTTTCCTCTGTCTCACTGAATTGCTTGTATTTCTGAGTTAAGTGGAACATACGGGCATTGTGAAGGTTTGAAAAATGCAAGAGGAAAGCAAACTTACATGGATAGTCATTTCAGACAGCTCTGAAGAGTCTTTAACCCATGACAAAGCCATGTCAGGATAGTATCTTGCTTCACCTGAATCAGTATGCCAGTTCTCTTGATTGCAGGTAAAACGTGATGAAAGGAGCTAGTTTACTAGTCTCTATAGGTTGAACAGATGAGCCTTGTATTAAGAAGCTTGCAGTCCTAGCTATGTAAGTCTTACTAAGAGTCATGCATCTTTTTCTTTTTAGTAGAGACGGCAAGGTGAAATGATCTAAAGTTGATTTTTTTTTTGTAATGTGGTTAAAATCAGGTAAGTGTTGTATACTTTTAAAACTATGTAACAAGTCCTTGATGTAAAGAGTTTGTATAACCAAGATAAATGTTCATTTAAATGAAGCATTCTCATCTATTCTCTTGGTATTTCTGTAGGACAAAAACAAGTTTATGGATGCTCTGAAACATGCTTCTAATGTGCTTGGTGAACTCTGGACTTCTCTGTTATCACCAAAGAGCTACTATGAACTTTGTATCTTTTGAATGTTGAAGAGCAAACATTTGGACCATACCTTTTTCTTGATAAGGCTAATTTTGTTTGTTCTGTATGAAGTTTGTCTGGAGTTACCTTATTCTTCGTTATCTGAGTCACATGGCACTCCTTCTCCACACAGATGTGCTAAGTGAGAAAAGCACTTGGAGTCTACTCCTTTCCTATGCTTCAGCATCTTTAAGTGTGTTGTCGGTGCATCTCAATTTTCAGACCCTTGGTGAGGACATTCAGGCTATGACGCAGTTGGTTCTTTAATGCTTAGATGTTGTTACGCAGCAGCCTCAAACGGACAGGAATTTAACCATTTGCCATTTCAAAACCTATTCACAGTCTGACAGGTAACCATTGTATTTACTGCTTTGTTTCACCACACATGCTTTAAAATACTTAAAGTCAGAAAAGTCTAGCTAAAATTCTGTCTTCACTTGAATACTCTCTTAAAGGACTAAAACTGAAGATGTCTGCCCAGTAGTTAATAATGACTCCAATAGTTAATAATGACTCCAACAAGTTTCAAAGTTTTGCTTAGGTTGACTTATCTTTTAGTCCTTAATCATAATTAAAAGATATGACCATTTCTGATGAACTGCACTACTTGGAGGTCTGCCTGACAGATGAGTTTGCTAATGGAAGGAAAGTGGCAGATCTCTGTGAACTTGTACAGTGTGCTGGAAACGTTATCCCAAGCCTGTGAGTAATTACAAATCGAGGACTTTTGTGTCTGTATTTCCCACTTTATGTTATGTCCTTTATGATTATCAGTTTAAAAAATGTTTTAAGGGTAATTTCTTAACAAATTAGGACCAACATTTTGGTAGATACTCTCTTATTTGTTTTAGAGTAACTAGATTTATGTTTTTGGAGATATTTGAGGAATTTTGGAAATAGAAAAATGGACGTGCTTGCTATTTTGTTTAACGTCCCGACTGTTAGAAAAATTAATATGACAATTATTCTCTTCCTAATATGTTTAAAGGTAATATCTATCTTGCATATATACAGTATAAGTCTGTGTGTGTGTGTGCATGTGTATGTATGTAGTTTTTATAGAGGTCAGTCAGTGGTTATCTTTTAAATCAGATATTTTCCTTATCATGCAGGAGAAAACAACATGGTTCCTGTCTTGTTTATTTAATGTTTTCTTCAATGTGTTTGGAAATAATCAAATTCTTAATTTGAATATTTTATTTCTAATCAGCATTTCTTCATACTTCTCGTAGTAACCTTTTGGTCACAGTTGGAGTTGTATATGTCAAGTCATTTCCTCAGTCCAGGAAGGACATTTTGAAAGATTTGGTAGAAATGTGCCATGGTGTGCAGCATCCCTTGAGGGGTCTGATTCTTTGAAATTACCTTCTTCAGTGTGCCAGAAATATCTTCCCTGATGAAGGAGAGCCAACAGAATAAGTGATTTTCTTTCTTGATTTTTTTGCCATATTTATGTCATTGTAGAATATATAAAAGTGTGGAAACATGTACAGAAATAAAGTATGAATAATTCTTCCACCCAGTCAGCCATTTAGGTGGCATTTGTATAGAGATTTCCTTTGTGATATAGAAGTCCTCAGTATATGTGGTATGATCTAAAATGTACTCATGCCAATTTTATCTTTGGATTATTAGGATCTGCTTTTTAATGTAATGTAATTGAGCATTTTTCTACTACATTAAATATTCTTTGAAAATACAACTTTTGGAAGGGGGTTATATTTGGAAATTGAATTTGTAATGATATAATTAAGTGCGAGCCAGCTGGATTTCATAATTGTTCCTTTAATGTCTATCAGTTTTTATAATTTATAGACTGCTAGTTACCTTGGAATATAAGTGATTTGAATTATCTGTTACAAGTTAGCTATTAACTCCAGAAAAGAAAAACTAAAAGCCATTCAGAGACACTCCTGTCTCTTGTGTAATCAGTATTCTAGCATCAAAGTCTACTGTTCTTTTATCCCACAGCAGGGGCAGGTGGTCAGCCAACTGTGGTCCTCAGTGGGTGAGCTGTTCTCATGACGAGTCCCCAGATTAAAGAACTTCATTCCTTTTTAAAAGAGTTTATTCATTTATTTTCTTTCTTTGATTTTTAATCCTTTTTCAGTTTGCCCCAACAGATTTTGGTTTTTTCTTTTTAATATTTTCATTTATTCCTAAGGTGTACAATTCAATGGTTTTTAATATATTTGCATCAATTTTTTTAAACAGTACAGAAAAGATAAAAAATTTAACTATGTAGAGAAATTGATGAAGTTATTTCCTGTATTACATTTTGACTGTCCATTTTGAGCATTTAATTAGGCAATCAGTAAAAATGTTTGGAAGCTACTGACGTCTCCATCCTAGGAGATGTGGAAAAATAAAGCAGGAAATCCATAGTCTCTTCCCTCACAAAGCTTACATTCCAATTAAAAACAAATTATTCAACAGTAAAATGATGCAGTTAGCAGTACATCCTAAGGATTAATTTTTTTAGCCTTTTGTTTTTGTTTTTGGTTTGTAGGGATGGGGTCTCATTATGTTGCCCAGGCCGTTTTAAACTCCTGGCCTAAAGTGATCTTCCTGCCTTGGCCTCCCAAAGCATTGGGATTACAGACATGAGCCACCATGCCCATCCTTCTAGCCTTTTTGAATTAAGGAAACTGCCACAAGAGCAAGTCCAGTTGGCCCAGGATAGGGAGTTGGGGAAAGTAATTTGTCCTTTAAATTTATACTGTCCTCTCCAGGTACTTTTTTCCCTAGAGTCTGTTCACTTTGAAATTTAACACTAAGCCCGTGAAGTTGAAAGTGATTTTTTATAAAGCATTGGTGTACTACAGAGATAAGTAGGAAATGCACAGAGGAGAGGGATAGTAGTAAGTTGGTTCTGTAAACACTGTGTAAAGACTTTTCTGTTTCTTCCCAGCGAAGAAACAATTGGCGATATCAGTGATTCCATGGAGTTTGTACTGCTTAACTTTGCAGAAATGAACAAGCTCTGGGTGCGAATGCAGCATCAGGGACATAGCCGAGATAGAGAAAAAAGAGAATGAGAAAGACAAGAACTGAGAATTTTAGTGGGAACAAATGTGCGCCTCAGTCAGTTGGAAGCTGTAAATGTGGAACGTTACGAACAGGTTTATATCTTTTTGTTACCTCTTCTTATGTTCTGAGATAAAATGAAATCTGATTTTTAAAATCAGAATATTTTTGTCATATAATATTACATTGAAAAAATCTTAAAATGGCTTTTACTGAAGAAGATTTAAATAAATGGAAAGATATATATGCAATGTTTGTGGATTGGAAGACGGAATATTGTCAAGATAGCATTTTAAAAAAAAATTGATCTCAGTCAATGTAATCTCAGTCAAAACCCCAGCAGACTCATGAAGAAATAAAGAACCTGGAACAGCTACAAAAATTTGAAAAGGAAGAACAAAGTTGAAAGATCCAAACAACCCGAATTCATGATTTAAAGCTACAGTGAGAGCCTGTGTGGTATTGGTGAAAAGGATAGACACACAAATCAGTGGAGGGGAATAAAACAGGGAATGGCGAACTTTACCTGTGAGGGACCAGATAATAAATGGTTTTTTACTTTGCAAGACTTACACTGTACAACAAGCTTCTCCAACCTGCGGCCCAGGGCAGCTTGGAACGTGGCCCAACACAACTTTGAAAACTTTAAAACATGAGATTTTTTGCTTTTTTTTTTTTAAAAGCTCATCAGCTATTATTAGTGTATTTTATGTGTGGTCCAAGACAATTCTTCTAATTCTTCTTCAAGCCAAATGATTGGACAACGCTGGTCTACAACTACTAACACTACAGATATGGTGCAAAAGCAGCCACAGACAATATGGAAGTGAACGGGCTTGGCTGTGTTCCAGTAAAACTTTATTTGTAAAAACAAGCAGCCGCTCAGTTTACCGATCTCTGACTAGACAATCCATAATAGACCCAGATATTTATGATCAGTTATTTTTTATAAAAGTACACAGGTAACCTTTTCAGCAAATGATTCTGGAACAATTGGATGTTTATATGCAAACAACAAAAAACCCTGAACCTTGACCCATCCCTCATACTGTATAGAAAAAACACAATAATCGATCAGAGACCTAAATATAGAACCTAAAACTGTTAGAAGAAAACACAGAGGAAATCTTTATGACCTAGGATTAGACAAAGATTTCTGAGGATACACAAAAAAGCACAAGCCATGGAGAAAAAAACTCACTTTTGAGAGGCCAAGGCAGATGGATCACTTGAGTCGAGGAGTTTGAGACAAGCCTGGGTGCCATAGGAAGACCCCATCTCTACAAAAATTACCAAAATTAGCTGGGCATGGTGGAATGTACCTGTAGTCCCAGCTACTCAGGAGGCTTGAGGTGGCAGGATGGCTTGAGCCCAGGAGGTGGATGTTGCATTAAGTGGAGAGTGTCCTGCTGCACTCCAGCCTGGGCAACAGAACAAGACCTTGTCTCAAAAAAATACCTTTTAAAGTTTAGAAGTGAAGTCTTGGTGAGAAAAACCTCAAATACATTGTTCAAGTTAGTAGTTCAAATGTGTTACTAGCTCAAGATTTTGAAAACAGACTTTAACTCTTACGTGTGTGTGTGTGTGTGTTTTCTCTTTTATATTGTTTTGACTGGCATATTGGAGAAGTTGTAAACTGTAGGGATGCTTTGGCTAAAGAATATCTCATGGAGTGTATTATTCAGGTAGGTGGGAACATTTATCATTTTTTAAAGGACCTTTTTTTTATCTTTTCTTAAATTTAATTGTTTTGAAAACATTTTGAAGGAATAGGAAATAAGCTTTCCTGAATAAAGAATTTTCCTTGCTGGGTGTGGTAACTCACACTTGTAATCCCAGCACTTTGGGAATTCAAAGTGAGAGGATTTCTTGAGGCCAGGAGTTCAAAACCAGCCTGGGCAACATAGCAAGATGCCATTTCTATAAAAACTTGAAATCATTTTTTAATGCTTCTTTTTTTTCATGCAATCTTGCTTCTTCAAAAATAATTTAAAAACAGGGATTTTCTGTTTCTGACTTATAACTTGGTCTTTGTATCAATGTGGTTTGTTTTCCTCCAAACCGTAGGAATGAGTCATCTGAGTTTTCTTGGTCTCCGTTGCTTTAGTTTAATTGCAGGTGCACTTTGTGTATTGGAATATTTCTGTCTGAGCTTGTGTTTAGTAGAGAGGTTCAGAAGTAATGTGTTTGAATTTAGTTGTATAAGATTACAGTGTTTTTTCCCCACAAATGTGAACTTTACCATATGTGAGTTCAGAATATTATGTGAAATACTTTTACTTGTATTGATCATTTGATTCTCAGGTTTTCCCTGATGAATTTCACCTCCAGACTTAGAATCCTTTCCTTCGGGCCTGTGCTGAGTTACACCAGAATGTAAATATAAAAAACATAATCATTGCTTTAATTGACAGGTAAGACCTTCCAGCACTGGAGGATACATGCTCGGACTTGGGAATAATGAATTTTAAACATTTTTTGAATTATTTGTTTCTGTAACATCTTTATCAAAACAATGATCTTAATTTAATTATACTATAAATAATGTAGCTTTGTGAGTATGAGTACTAGGTACATGCCTCGGTTAGACATGAAAGAGGCTTAACTGAAATGTGCAGGAGACATGAAGATAATGAACATATTTATTCTGTGCATTTAATTGACATTTAAAGACATTGTACAGACTTATTTTTTAAATTGTACACATTCAAAGATCACATTGAAGAACAAAATTTTGTTTTTTACCATATCTTGCAGTGGGAACTCATTTGATTTAGAGTAGCCATAAGATACAGATGACTGAAAATGTTCAAGTAATCACTCTATCATCACATTTTCTTAAAGAAAAAATTTTAAGTATCAAATAAGTTTAGTACATCCACTTTAAATTTTATTTTTTTAGATTTTTTTTTTTTTCAGACAGAGTCTCACTCCATCACCCAAGCTAGAGTACGGTGGCGCTATCTCGGCTCGCTGTAACCTCCAACTCCAGGGTTCAAGTGATTCTAGTGTCTCAGCCTCCAGAGTAACTGGGATTACAGACATGCACCACCATGCCCGGCTAAGTTTTGTATTTTTAGCAGAGACGGGGTTTTGCCAGGTTGGCCAGGCTGATCTCAAACTCCTGAGCTCAAATGATCCACCTGCCTCAGCTTCCCAAAGTGCGGGGATTGCAGACGTGAGCCACCGCGCTTGGTCAATGGGAGACTTTTTTGCAGCCGTGTTGTGTAGTAGTACAGAATGTCTGTCCCACTACTTGTAAGCATTGTCATGAAACCAGAAACCTAAGTGAAGATTTGTCTCTGCAGACACATTTTGTATGTTTTTTAAAAAACTAAGTAATTAGGTTTAAAGTCTGAGAATTTAGATTACAAAATTTTCCAAATTATCAGCTCAATCCTGGGCAGCAAAAATCCCATACTAATTGGGCCCACTCTTAAAGGAAGCTAGCAACTGGATTTTCCTGTGTTGCCTGTAATGTTACTTACCCATCTCTGTCAGTAGTGATGCTTCTGGGCATAACAAAATGTGGATGTAGTTGTGACTCCAACAAACAGATAATGATAATGAAGCAGACATTATTTTGAGTAATTTAAGATGTGGGAAATAAAAGTTAATTTTATGAATTTTAGACTTAGTTGTATTTCAAACTTTAAGTAGTAAAAATGCAGTATCTTAAAATAGTCTATGTGCTCTTATTTTTTAAAGATTATTTATTTAAATCATGGTTGTTGAATATATTTGTTACTTTAATGCATTTCTGTCCATATCTACTTAATTATGCTTCAAAGAGTTTGAGAGAATTATCTTGTTGAAAATCTACTTAGTATGGTATGAAATATGAATGCTGATGTAAAAAGGTTTCATTGGCAAAACTGTTTAGTTAAAAATGAATTGAGGAGGCTGGGTGCAGTGGCTCACATCCATAATCCCAGCACTCTGGGAGGCCAAGGAGGGAGGCTTGCTTGAGTCCAGTTCAATACCATGCTGGGCAACATGGCAAAATGCCATCACTACAGAAAACATAGAAATTAGCTGGGCGTGGTGGCACATGCTCTTAGCCCCAGCTACTCAGGATGCTGAGGTGGGAGGATAGCTTGAGTCCAACGGGTGAAGGTTTCCTTGAGCGGAGAGTGCATGACTGCACTCCAGCCTGGGCGAGAGAGGGAGATCTTGTCTCAAAACATTGAGGGACTGATCGACTTAAAAATCTTTTGGGCTCATACAAAATATAGAAAAGTAATAAAGAATAAGATGTCATCCATGATCTCACTATCCAAACCCTATATCTTTTAAAATAAAGGGTTTTTGGTTTTTTTTAGATTAGCTTTATTTGCTCACTGTGAAGATAGACCTGGAATCCAAGGGGATATTAAACTTTTTGATGTACTTTCACAACAGGGGGCTACAGTGATACAAGTTTCTGTAGGTTTCTCCTAAGTTCTCAAAACTTCGAAACTTCTCTGCCTTCCTTTTACAATTGTTTAAAATAAATTGTATGGTTTACTAAACATTCCGGTCTAGACAAGACATGCCTTTGGAGGATGTTGTATCTTTACGTGTCTCTCTCATTAATCTTGCCAAGAAATATTACCCTGATCGTGTGGACTATGTTGATAAAGTTCTAGAAACAACAGTGGAGATATTCAATAAGCTCAACCTTGAACAGTAAGTTACA
Organism: Theropithecus gelada; assembly: GCF_003255815.1. Classification (NCBI taxonomy): domain Eukaryota; kingdom Metazoa; phylum Chordata; class Mammalia; order Primates; family Cercopithecidae; genus Theropithecus; species Theropithecus gelada. The sequence continues at coordinate 3,722,508 of NC_037688.1, forward strand.
TTTTTGTAAAAATCCTCATAAAGACATTTTTGTCCTAGATTTGCTTTTCTTTCTCAATTGTTTTTTAAACTGCTGGCGTTGGTCTTGTTTTAATCATGCATTAAGATTGTCATGCTTAGCACTACTAGGGGCAGAAAGTAGTGACCAATTACTTGGTTGTGTATATTAATGAAATTGTGGTACCTATGGACCATATGAAGTCTTCAGGGACTGGTGTCTCCAATTTGGATCTCTTTCTGTGTATCAGGGGCATCCAATCTTTTGGCTTCCCTGGGCTGCATTGGTAGAAGCATTTTCTTGGGCCACACGTAAAATACACTAACACTAGCAATAGCTGATGAGGTTTAAAAAAATCGCAAAAAAACTCATAATGTTTTAAGAAAGTTTACAAAATTGTGTTGGGCTACATTCAAAGCCATGCTGGGCTGCATGCGGCCTGTGGGCTGCGGGTTGGACAAGCTTGCTGCACTGAGTATGAAATGAGTTCTTATGAATGAGTTGGTTCTTAAACTGGTAAGGAAATTTTGTCAGGTAGTATTTATTTCCATAATTGGTATTTCCCTACGAATGAATACATGGTGAAAAATGAGGGGCGTATGTATATTAAAGGTGCAGAATTAAATGTTTAAATATCTTTTCTATTTTGTCCTTTGATTTTGATACCTTCAAAGAACGTATCAACAGTACTGTTTCCAACTTGAAACCTCCTCAGCTGTTCTATCCTAGGCCTATGGCGTCCTCTAGTGGCCACTGTGGGCGGCTCTGATCCCGTTACCCTCCCCAGCAGTTCCCTTCCTGCCCCATTCCCCATTGCTCTGGACTTGGGTTAAGCCAGGCCCGCCTCCCCCGCCCATATTCTTCAGAATTTTACCTCATGTAATCTCCCTCCTTTCTATCTCCTTTCTAGTGGTTTACCTGCATCAAGAAATTTTCTTCTTTTCTCCCCCCCTTTGTATTACCTTTTTTCTTTCAGTCATTTTTGGTTTTATGTGTGTGTGAACTGAAAACAAGTCCAGATACGGAATAAGTGTGAGAGAAAATTAAATGATGTGCCAGGTGTGGGGGTTTGCACCTGTAATCCCAGCTATTCAGGAGACTGGGTTGGGAGAATCACTTGAGCCCAGGAGTTTGGGAACAGCTTGGGCAACATAGCAAGACCCCATCTCTAATAAAAAATAAAATTAAAAATTAAAAAATTTTAAATAAAAAAAACTAAGTGATGTATTTATATCTTTCCACCCAAGTGAATTTTAAAGTAAAAATAGAGAAAATAATTAGAAATAACTACCTCTAATGAGGTTGTAATAAATGTCCCAATATGCCTCAATATCTACAGAATGATTTTACTAACCACTACCTAAAAGTCAGTCAGCCTGCTTTTCCTTAATCACCAACATCTGACGCAGAAGAAATAGTTTATATATTTTTCTATTGTGTCGAATTGCTGCTTTTGCATGGATTTTCTTCCTACTTGTTTTCATCATGAATATACAATACTTGTTGGCTGCCCCCTGGGAACCAAACTACCACTTAAAATACTTCCCTTAGAAATGTCATCGAATTCTAGACAGTCATCTTAACTCCAGCTATACCATCTGTTCATGAGTTGGAAACTGTATCTAGTTTTGTATCAACAGAAAAATAATAGATGAATATATATTTGTGATTAGATAAGCATTTTTATCCTCTTGAAAGGAGGTTGTTATACTCTGCTGGTGGTATGATTCACCTGACCCATTTCCTTTAAAGTGTAATGAAAAATTTCAAATTCTTATGGAACAAGTGTTATTTGTGCATAGAGAACTAAAGTTAATTTTATTCATTAAGACTTCTGTTTTTCTTTTTGTAGTGTTGCTACCAGCAGTGCAGTTTCAAAGGAACTCACCAGACTTTTGAAAATGCCAGTTGACACTTAACAATATTTTAACAGTCTTGAAATTAAAATATTTTCATTCACTCTTTGAGTACTTTGACTATGAGTCCAGAAAGAGCATGAGTTGTTATGTGCTTAGTAATGTTCTGGATTATAACACAGAAATTGTCTCTCAAGACCAGGTAAGAGAATACCTACATACTATTTTAGGGAACCAGTGTTACAATTTTAGACTATGGACCTAGATACCTGAGATGGGAGGGTAGGGTAATTCAATACTAAAGAAAATTTACAAGTAACTTATTCATTATATAAATTAGAAAATGGGAGATGTATAAAGAATTATAAAACATTTATAATTCCACCAGATAGAGAATAACCACTGTTAATTAACATTTCGTACATATCTGTCCAGACTTTTGTCTGTATATGTGTGTATGACATACATGTGTATCGACTTTCTATCCAAAAAATGAATATCTTGTTGATACTGTACTGTAACTTTATAAGTGGAAACATTTTTGACAGTGGCTTTATATGCCAATGGTTTCACGTCAGTGAGTTTCTTGCGCCTCGCATGTTACAGGTGGATTCCATAATGAATTTGGTATCCACATTGATTCAAGATCAGCCAGATCAGCCTGTAGAAGACCCTGATCCAGGAGACTTTGCTGATGAGCAGAGCCTTGTGGGCTCTTCATTCATCTGTGGCGCTCTGACGACCCTGACCAGCAGGACTTGGTATGAGTTTACTCTTACTATAACCCTGTATCAGCTCCTCATGAAATCACATGTTGAAGTGCTTAAAATGGTTTAATTCACCTTCTGGTCTTAAATGGTTTTGAAGGAATTGCAACTGAATTAAAGATTCACTTGAACCGGGGAGGCGGAGGTTGCAGTGAGCTGAGATTGTGCCATTGCACTCCAGCCTGGGCAACAGAGCGAGACTCCATCTCAAAAAATATAACAATAAAATAAAAAATAAAAAGAAAAGATTCATGACATCCATGGGCTTTTACTTTATATATAAACACATAATTGTTTGTAAACTTCTGGAGCATGTGAGTAACAATTCAGTTGCTCCAATTTCTTTTGAAGACTGAGAATTACAAAAACTCTGTCTTCTTTTACCTGAGTGCCCATAATTATCCCATGTTCATTTTTTTCTGAACTGTGTATTGCTTATAATAAACTTTATAAGAAATACAATTCTCATATTTAATTTTACTTTTCCAAATTGGCAAGTATAAGTTATATTTGTCACATTGAGTTTTTGTTTTTTGATGAAAGATTTAAAAATTCATTTTACCTTTTTCTTAACTTTTTTTCTGATAAAGAACAATCACATGAGATTCTCTATTATTAGTCCACAGGAAATCTTTGTGAAATGGATAAAACATGTTGTCTGAGTAGGGGTATCAGTGACCGATACTAGGTAATTTATTTTAGTGAAGGGTTAGCACGGTTGGCTGCTTAATTATTGTTTGGGCAAAGTAGTTTAACCATTCTTGGATGCATAAGGCTGTTAGGCTGCTATGATGAAAAAGACATTTGCCTGAGGACGTCCTGTCTCATCTCCTTCTGTTGACTTCCTTCATTGTAACTGACACTCCTGTACTTCTTCATAATCAGTGTGAAACAAGAGGCTGACTGCTGTTGGTAGTGTGATGGTCTTTGTCTTGGCTTAGTGACAAACATTCCAGGACTGTGGTGTTGTGCACTGTGAGCTATGTGATCTGTACAGAGTGACTGTCTGAGTATGTTAACTGATTCCCTTATGTTTCCGTGTGAGATTGTGTGTGTCTGTGTGTTTTCATTTTCTATTGCATACCAAATGTAGTAGTTAGAAAGTATGCCTTTTGGTTGGGCGTGGTGGCTCACACCTATAATCCCAGCACTTTGGGAGGCCGAGGTGGGTGGATCACCTGAGATCAGGAGTTTGAGACCAGCGTGGCCAACATGGTGAAACCCCCTCTCTACTAAAAATGCAAAAAGTTTGCCGGGCATGGTGGTGGGTGCCTGTAATCCCAACTGCTTGGGAGACTGAGGGAGGAGAATCACTTGAACCTGGGAGGTGGAGGTTACAGTGAGTGGATATCACACCACTGCACTGCCGCCTGGGCAACAAGAGTGAAACTCTGTCTCAAAAAAAAAAAAAGAAAGAAAGAAAGAAAATATGCCTTCTGCATGTGGCTGATTGGTTATTCCCATGTATAGAGATCTTTAATGACAGGGTCATTAGCTCTGACTACCCCTAGGGGAAATGTATTCTCTTATTCATCTACCGTATCATTGAATTTCACAAAACCTGAATGTCATTGTGTCACACATATTAAAAATAGTTTATGAACTCTGTGTTTTCCTTGTAATTTTTCTGAATTGGCTATACATTGTGCCATTTCAGAAAAAAATCCAACAAAAACACAGAATTCATAGAATATTTCACAAGTGGCTCTTTTAAAGTATATTAGCATTTTCCTTCATTTAAACGATCTTTTTTTTTTGAATGAGGAGATGTGTTGTACCAGTAATATGCATATAGTTGTTTTGTATCATAGTAATAGTTAATATTACTGAGCACATGCCTTGTGCTAAGTAGTCGTGAGACTTCACATGCGTCGTTTGATCTTCCCAGCAACACTAGGAGTTTACAGAAACTTGTGGCTAAGAGAAGGTAAATAATTTGCCCAAGGCCACACATGTAGTATTAGCATCTACTTTTAAATGTGAGTCTGTGAGTCTATCTTCACAGCTTTCTTTTCTTTTCTTTTCTTTTTTGTTGAGATGGAATCTTGCTCTGTCACCCAGGCTGGAGTGCAGTGGTATGATCCCAGTTTACTGCAACCTCCGTCTCCTGGGTTCAAGCAATTCTACTGCCTCAGCCTCCTGAGTAGCTGAGATTACAGGTGTGTGCCACCACGCACAGCTACGTTTTGTATTTTCAGTAGAGACAGGGTGTCCCTATGTTGGCCAGGCTGGTCTCAAACTCCAGACCTCAACTGATCTGTCCACTTTTGGTCTCCCAAAGTGCTGGGATTACAGACATGGGTCACCACACCTGGGCCAGAGCCTACATTCTTTATCAATGCAGCATACTTTGCACATGTGTGTATGAAAATATATTTAAACATATCTTTGCTTCTAACTTGCTACCTTGGGCAGGTTATACAACCTCTTTGAAACTCACGCTTCCCCATTTGTGAAATGGGATTGTATCTGTCTCTGGGTTGTTGTGACAACTTGAGGAGATAAGATATATGTAAATTGCCTACCATAAAGTATGGTACATTGTATATGTTCACAAAATGTTAGCAATGATGATTGGAGCCCACATTTATTTCACAAATGATTAATCATAGTTTGGAAATTTTTTTTTTCTTTAACGCTTTTGGGTCAGATTTTGAACACGGCACGAAAACATTTTGGAGCTGCTGGAAATCAGCGGATTCGTTTCACACTGCCACCTTTGGTATTTGCAGCTTACCAGCAAGCTTTCTGATACAAAGAGAATTCTAAAGTGGTGAGTTTACTTTAAGTATTTAAGTACTTTTTTCCTTTTTTAATCACTCTGAGTGTGTGTGTGTTTTATATTATAAAAAATTTCAAACATACAAAAATAGACAATGATATAATAAAATCCCACTTTCAGTAACTCTATTTGTTACTTATCCTGTGCTAAGTGTTCCTAACGGTGATGTTGGGGGATCACATACTAACTGAGGGATCACATCAAAAGCACTTAGAAATGCAAGACTAAGCAGTGTGAATTTATGCTGAAACTCTTTCCTAAGTTCTAATTCAGGTTAGCTTTAAAACCTAAGGAGAGGGCCTAGCATTGCAGTCATTTCTCTCTAAAGGCATATAATTGAATAATATCCTGAGTTGTGGGCAACTTTTTATGAGCTTTCTTCTTCCTCAAACCAGAAGCATGGCTTGAGTCTTCATGGTGTAGTTTTGAAGAAAATACCTCAAGCTCATGTACCTGAAAGTTGGAAAGTCAGGTTTATGTTAAGGAACAATCTCAGTAACTTAATTTTGTTTGTTTGTTTGTTTGTTTGTTTGTTTTGAGATAGGGTCTCATTCTGTCACCCAGGCTGGAGTGCAGTGGCTCAGTCTTGGCTCACTGCAAGCTCTACCTCCTGCATTCAAGCAATTCTCGTGTGTCAGCCTCCTAAGTAGCTGGGTTTACAGGTGTGCACCACCACGCTCAGCTAATTTTTGTAGTTTTAGTAGAGAGAGTGTCTTGCCACGTTGACCAGATGGTCTCGAACTTGTGGCCTCAAGTGATCCTCCTGCCTCAGCCTCCCAAAGTGCTAGGATTGTAGGTGTGAGCCCCCATACCAGGCCTCAGTGGGGACTTAATTTTCTCATAACAGAGAAAAAAGATGTATTCCGTAGACCTACCAGCATGAAACAGCAGCTTTTGGCCAATTTTTATTAGGCCAGCTTATCATTCACTCTTTACCAGCATTTATGGATAGGAATCTGTGAATATAACAATAAAAATAGCAACCAGCCTATGTTACAGAGCCATAGGAATTCCAACAGTACGACAATACGGTACTGGCATAAAAATAGACATATAGACCAATGGAACAAAATAGAGTCTAGAAATAAACCCAAACATATGCAATAAACTAATCTTTGATAAGGACACCAAGAATACACAATGAGGAGGATGGTCTCTTCAATAAATAGTATTGGGAAGGTTGGATATCCACATGCAAAAGAATGGACTTGGACTCTCATCTTATACCATATATAATAATGAACTCAAAATGGATTAAAGACCTGAAACCATAAAGCTCCCAGAAGAAAACACAGGGAAAAACCTCCGTGTCATTGGTCAATGACTTTTCGGATATGAAACCAAAAACCTAGGCAACAAAAGCAAAAATAAACAAGTGAGACACTATTAAAATAAAAAGCTTCTGAACAACAAAGGAAATAATCAGCAGAGTGAAGAGACAGCCAATGGGATGGGGAAGAATATTTGCAAACTATACATCTGAAAAGTGGTCAGTATCCAAAATATGTATGGAAGGCAACTCAATAGCAAGAAAATGAATAACTTGGTTTAAAAATGAGCAAAGGATCTGAATAGACATTATTCCAAAGAAGACATACAGGTGGCCAACTCGTATATGAACAGAGGTTTAACGTCATTTATCAGGAAAATGCAAATCAAAACCACTATGAGACATTACCTCACATCTGTCAGAATAACTGTTACCAAAAGGACAGAAAATCAAGTGTTGGCAAGGATGTAGAGAAACGGGAACCCTGTGTATTATTGAGAATATAAATCAGTATAGCCATTATGGAAAACGGTATGGAGGTTCCTCAAAAAACTGAAACTAGAACTACCATGTGACCCTGCAGTCCCACATCTGGTTATGTATTCAAAGGAAAGGAAATCAGTATCTCAAAGAGATACCTGCACTCCCATGTTCATTGCAGCATTATTCACAATGGCTGAGATATGGAAACAACCTTCGTGTCCATCAACAGATGAATAAAGACATTGTGTTGTGTAAATGTGTGTACATATATAGGTGTATATATATGTATGTATCTACACACATATTCTCTACATAGTAGAATAATATTCAGCTACAGAAATGCAGAAAATCTTGCCATTTATGATAACAGGGATTAATCTGGAGGAAATTATTCTAAGTGAAATAAGCCAAACACGGAAAGGCAAATACCGCATGACTTCATTTATATGTAGAATTGTTTTTTAAGTTGAATTCATCCAGCCTGGGTAACACAGCAAGACCCAGTCTCTATCAAAAAAAAAAAAGGCTGGGTGTGGTGGCTCATGCCTGAAATCCCAGCACTTTGGGAGGTCGAGACGGGCGGATCACGAGGTCAGGAGATCGAGACCATCCTGGCTAACACGGTGAAACCCCGTCTCTACTAAAAATACAAAAATTAGCTGGGCGTGGTGGTGGGTGCCTGTAGTCCCAGCTACGTGGGAGGCTGAGGCAGGAGAATGGCGTGAACCCAGGAGGCGGAGCTTGCAGTGAGTGGAGATCATGCCACTGCACACCAGCCTGGGCAACAGACTTCGTCTCAAAAAAAAAAAAAAAAAAAAAAAAGGAAATTGAAGTCAATGCAGAAAATTTGGGAAAATTACATATATCTGGAAATCGAACAATACACTAAATAGCCATCGTGTCAAAATAATTGGATATTTTCAGATAAATAATAAAGCAACATATCAAAACATATGAGACACAGCAAAAACCTGCTCAGATATATTTATAGCAGTAAACACCTGTATTAAAAATGAACAACCATAACTTACAACCAATAAACTAATATTTGGCACAAACATGCAAAGGCAAATTAACTACACATCAAACCTGGAGGAAAAATATCAGTTGGAAAATACAAGAGTCATGTAGAATAGGAAGACTGGAAAATAAAATCCCTGGGGATAAGGGCTCTAAAAACTGTCCACATATTTCTGAGAATCTAGAAGCCCATATGCCTGCTCAGGACTAGGCATGGGTAAGGTCAGTGTTCAGAAAAGCTCTAAGAAGACGTTATCAGTCATGATTGCTTTACCCTCTAATAGGGTTTGGCTCTGTGACCCAACTCAAATCTCATCTCGAATTACAATCCCCACATGTTGAGGGAAAGATGTGATTAGATTATGGGTGCGGTTTCCCCCATGCTGTTCTCAGGAGAGTGAGTAAACTCTCAAGAGATCTGCTGGTTTTGTAACTGGTAGTTTTTTCTGTTCTCTCACTCTCTCTCCTGCCACTTTGTGAAGAGGGTACTTGCTCCTCCTCCACTTTCTGCCATGATTGTAAATTTCCTGAGGCCACTGCAGTCATACGGAACTGTGACTCAATTAAACCTATTTCTTTTATGAATTACCCAGTCTCAGGCACTCCTTTATGGCAGTGTAAGAACAAAGTAATACTCAAAATCAGCACAAACAGGAAAAAAAAAGGCGAAGATGTTATCTTCCTGGTTTGTAAGCTGAGCTGCAATAATTAAAATGTTTTGGGTGAGCAAGCATTTGAGAAAATCTCTGTCAAATTACTAGCTCATAAGATAATGAAACAGAGACTTTTATTCCATACACAACAAAGAATATAATATTTACAAAAATACCTTTGAAAACTCATTAAACAAATATAAATAATCATGAAAAACAAAAATCCAAAGGATTAAAAATAATATGATTTCAAAGTTATTATAATATCAAAATGTACAGTTTTCAAAAACAGCAAAAGGCAGGCAAAAAAATATCACTCATCAACATGATAACAAATTAATAGAAACAGTCCTAGAGATATCCTAGACATTGAAAGAGATTTAAAAGTCTTTAAATCAATAGACTTAAACATGCTGAAAAAGAGAGTAAACCATAAAAAAGAAAAAAAATTGGGAAAATGATGTTTCATCAAATAGAAAGTATCAATAGAGACAGCAATTATAAAATAAACAAAAACATCTGAAGTCAAAAGTTAAAATCACTGAAAGAAAAAAATTTACCAGAAAGCCTCTACAGCAGATATGAGTAGAAAAAAGAAAGAAAAAAAGGATTAGCAAGGTTTTAAGTCTGCTCAATTTTTATTATTTGGACCTACTAGGTGAAAGAGAATTAAGAAAAATTAGAAGGCCCTAAGATACTAATGAGAAATCATTACATTGCCTTCACAGGGATTATAGAAAATCCAAAAAGAAGAGGGAGAGTGTAAAAGAATCAGAAGAAAAAAATTAAAGGAATAATGGCAGATAAATTTCTAAACATGATAAAACTCATGAATCTACACATTCAAAAATAGAACTGAGCTCAAAATTGTATACGCTCAAAGACTTCCACAAAAGACACATTACAAACTTTCAAAACCTACAGACAAAACAGTAATAGAGAAAAGACCCATCATATACAAAGTTTCATAGTAAAATTAAGAACTAATTTCTTGCTAGAAACCATAAAGTCACGAGACAGCAGGATGACATATTTAAAGTGATAAAAGAAAAAAAAGTCAACAAAGAACTCTATTTTCCACAAACTATTCTTCAAAGATAAATGAGATATCAAGACATTTTTATATTTTTTAAAAAACTATACAGAGATTCTTACTAATAGGTCCACTCTGCAATGCATGATAAAGGCTATCTTTTTGGCTGAAATAAAAGGACACACTATAAAATAACTTAACGCCATATTAAGAGAACAAGTAACACCAGTAAAAGTAAATATATGCAAAAATAAAAATGCCACTATGAAAATATTTTCATTTCATAACTTGTTTCATCTTTAAAATTTTTTTATATATGATTCAGTAGACTAATGCACAGAATTAGTTATAAAACTATGTTAATTTCAGGCAATGCATAATTATATAAGCTGGAAGCACATACAGTTGGAGAAACAAATCTGTGTGGAATGAACTGTTGTAATAAAACCAGATTTCAAGTGGTATTAATTTATTATACATGGTCATACATTCGTAAGATTAGTTATAATCCTTAATCACGAAAACAATAACTTTAAAAAGTCAAAAGGGAATTTAAAAGGGAATAAAAACTGTAGACTTGAAAAATATCAATAGAATAAAAATGTCAGTAATAAATAGACTAAATTTGAAAGAGAAATGACAGAAAAATAAGTAGCAAAATGGTAGAATTCCATCTTTTGTAAATACTTTAAATAGAAATAAACTGTACAATTACAATGCAAACATTGACAGAATGGTTTAAAAAACATAAATATAATTCAACTTTGTTATCTATAAGAGACTCTCATTAGACTTCTCTGTAGGCTGTAAGTAAAAGAATTCCTAAAGATACTTTATACAAATAGTAACTAAAAGAGCTGGGGTGACTATATTTCAGCAAAATAAATATTAAGACAAAAGTGTTACAAGTGACAAATGAGGACATTATATTTTGAAGAAATGTAAACCTATGAATAAGACATAACAATTATAAATATATATACACCTAACAAAGATCCCAACATATGAAACAAAAAAGACAGTTAATGACAGAAGTAGCAAGTTATACAGATTTGTTGACCTAAATATACCAAATACACCTAGCAGTCAAATACAAGAACTCTATTTTACATTTCTTCAAAAGGAAATTAATGTGGTTTTCAGATTTTGTAAACTGTTTTTCAGAAAATAATTTAGCAATCTTATCCTATGGAATTCTTATTTTTAAAAGCCATTATTTTAAACTTTGCATAATATCACACTCAATATTTCTAGTATGTTTATCATTATAAAAGCCACAAAAGAATAACTTTAAATTATTTCCACTTTCGACAACAGACCATCATGAAGCTACTCTCTGTCTCTATTCATGTGCATTTTATGAATATTCTTTTTTAAAAACTACATTCTTGTAGTAAAATTAACATCTTCTCTCTATGCAGTGGTACATTCTGCCATATTTCAGTCTGGTTTCTTTCACTTACCATAATGTATTTGAGATAGATTATTCTTCATGTGCTTATGTATCGGGAAACATATTTAGGATAAAAAAAAACAGAAGATATCTATGTTGCTTCATATTTCTGCCTCTTTTTTCCTAAGAAATGTCAAGTCAACTATTAGCAAAATTACAAATTAAGCATTAAGAATTATACAGTTGGCTGGGCATGGTGGCTCATGCTGAGAAGCCGAGATGAGTGTATCACCTGAGGCCAAGAGTTTGAGAACAGCCTTGCCAACATCGTAAAATTCTGTTTTTACTAAAAATAAAAAAACTAGCTGGCATGGTAGTGTGTGCCTGTAATCCCAGCTAATCATAAGGCTGACAGATGAGAATCTTTCAAACCCAGGAGGTACAGGTTGCAGTGAGTCAAGATCATACTATTACACTCCAGCCTAGGTGAGAGAGTAAAACTGTCTCAAAAAAAGAGAACAGAAACAAACAAACAAACAAGCAAAAACCAGTTAAAAGAAATAAGATCTAGGGTTTGGTAACACAATAGAGTCAACAGTTAACAATAATTCATTATATGTTACAAAATGGCTAAAAGAGAAAATTTCAAAAAAAAATTGAGCTGATGAATATCCCAATTACTAAGCTTTATAACAGATTGTATGCTCTTATCAAAATATTACATGTACCCTGAATATATGTACAATTGTTACGTATCCATAAGAATTAAAAATAGGCCAGGCCCGGTGGCTTACATTTCTAATCCCAGCACTTTGGGAGGCTGAGGCAGGCGGATCACAAGGTTAGCAGTTCGAGACCAGCCTGGCCAACATCATGAAACCCTATCTCTGCCAAAATACAAAAATTAGCCAGGCGAGGTCATGGGTGCCTGTAATTCCAACTACTTGGGAGGCTGAGGCAGGAGAATTGCTTGAAACTGGAAGGCGGAGGTTGCAGTGAGCCAGTATCACGTCACTGCACTCCAGCCTGGGCAAGAAAGCAAAACTCTGTCTCAAAAAATAAATAAATCAAATAAAAATATTCAAAAATAAATTACTCTCAAATAAGATAGGAATTTTAATTTTTGAAAAGATCAAAAAAACTTTGAAAAACATACAGAAAAAGGTAGTTAATGTTGAATTACTTATAAAACTGAACTTTAGGGAGTCTAATAAAAATGTGGTTTGAATTAACTTTTGCTTTGTAAAATTCTTCATTTTAATTCATGTTCCAGTGCACAGAAAAATGACAGCTGCTCTCCAGGAGAATCAGAGTTTCGGTGTTGTTCTGAAGCACTTTATCTTCTCTTTCTGAGTCTCACTTTCATTTCTGGTCATAATCAAGAAGTGTGATTAGCTAATGGCTGCCTGCTCTAAGAGATATGCAGTGTCCATCATCTCTTGGGCTGCAGGTAGAGATGTATTCACATCTCTTGTGATCCCTGCAAGATAACACCAGACCCAGCAGATCCAAAATGACCATAACACTGCACTTTTTAAAAACCAAGCCCTGAGATTTTAATCCACAAATATTCACCATTGCTTTCTGGTACATGGTAGATGTGAGTAACCTCTTCAAAAATCAGACAACCCTCTTTGCTGACAATGAAGCAGGGTAAAACAGCAGAGATCCAGGGACCCCGCACATAGCTTCAAATGGGAGGCTCATCAGACTAACAATGAACCTTTCAGCAGAAATCCTATTTGCCAAGAGATTAGATGCCAATATTCAACATTCTTTAAAAAAATTCTAGCCAAAATTTCATATCCGACCAAATTAAGCTTCAAAAGTAGAAAAGAGATAAGATCCTTTTAAGATAAGCAGATGCTGAGGAAACCTGTTATCAGCAGGCTGGCCTTATAAGAACTGCTAACGAAAGCACTAAATAGGAAAAAAGAAAGACCATTACCAGCCACTACAAAAACACATTGAAATACACAAACCACTGACACTATAAATAAACCGCAAAACAAAATCACTAGTTTTATACGATAAAGAAGTCTGCAAAATAACTGGCTATGATCATAATGATAGATTCAAATCTACACTTATCAAAACTAAGCTTAAATGTAAATGGGCTAAATGTCCCAAAGAAAACAAAGTGGCAAGCTACATAAAGGATCAAGACCCACTGGTATATATGCCTTCCAGACTTATGTCACACAGACTGAAAACAAAGGAATGCAGAAAAACCTACCAAGCATATAAAAAGACAGGAAAAAGCAATGGTTGCAAAGCTTGTTTCAGACAAACCAGACTTTAAATCGACAAAGATTATGAAAATATAAAAAGGGGATTACAGAACGGTAAAGGGCTAACTATGCTACATATATACACACCCAACACAAAAGCACCCAGATTTATAACGCAAGTTCTTAGAGGCTTTCAAGAGACATAGACTCGGCTGGGTGCGGTGGCTTGTGACTATAATCCCAGCAGTTTGGGAGGCCAAGGCGGGCGGATCACGAGGTCAAAAGATCAAAACCATTCTGGCCAAAATGGTGAAACTCAATCTCTACCAAAAATACAAAAATTAACTGGGCCTGGTTGCGAATGCCTATAGTCCCAGCTACTAGGGAGGCTGAAGCAGGGTTGAGGAGCGACTGAAGCCTTTGCCACAATCTTCACATTTGTAAGGTCACTCCCCAGTATGAATTCTCTTGTGTCTGGTAAGGTCTGAGAATCTTCTAAAGCCTCTGCTGCATTCTTCATATTTGTAGGGTTTCTCTCCAGTATGAATTCTCTTATGTCTGGTAAGGTCTGAGAAACTTCTAAAGCCTCTGCCACATTCTTCACATTTGTAGGGTTTCTTTCCAGTATGAATTCTCTTATGTCTGCTAAGGTCTGAGAAGCTTCTAAAGACTCTGCCACATTCTTCACATTTGTAGGGTTTCTCTCCAGTATGAATTCTCCTATGCCTGGTAAGGTCTGAGAAGTGTCTAAAGCCTCTGGCACATTCTTCACATTTGTAGGGTTTCTCTCCAGTATGAATTCTCTTATGTCTAATAAGTTCTGAAAACCAAACACAGGCTTGGCCACATCTTTCACACTTTTTAAAGTTTCTCTCCAGTATGGATTCTCTAATGTTTAGTAAGGTCTGAGAAGCATTTAAAGGCTCTGCAATATTTTTCACATTTGTAGGGGTTCCCTCTAGTATGAGTTCTCTTATTTAAAATGAGGCCTGAGAACCAGGTACAGTCTTTACCACATTTTTCTCATTTGTAGGGTTTCTTTCTGCTATTAATTTTCTTATCTTCATTGAGAATTGAGCACCACTCAAAAGCTTTGTCACATTTATTGCCTTGGCATGTTTTGCAATGGGTTGTTGGTAAACATTGATGAAGGCAATTATAACTACTCTTCTGCCCCTTGCAATTAATCACACCTTGCCAGTCTTTCTTTAAGTATAAATTATCAAGGTCACAGCCTTCATATTTTCTCACTATTACCTTTTTATGTGAATCTTCTATGTCCTGCTTTGGCAATACCTCCGCAGTGAAAAAAAAAAGAACCAGCTGAAAAAAAATAACAAATCATATCACTTATTAGACTAAGGTGAATATACTTTACAAATATGAAATTATACAAAACACATTAAAACGGTGACACTGGGTCACTTCCAAGATGGCCAAATAGGAACAGCTCCAGTCTGCAGGTTCCAGTGAGATCGATGCATAAGACGGGTGATTTCTGCATTTCCTACTGAGGTATCTGCTTCCTCTCATTAGCACTGGTTGGGCAGTTGGTGCAGCCCACGGGGGGTGAGCTGAAGCAAGGCGTGGCCTCGTCTCACCTAGGAGGCACAAGGGGTCAGGGGATTTCACTTTCCTAGTCAAGGAAAGCCATGACAGAGTGTACATGGAGAAATGGTACACTCCTGACCAAATACTGTGCTTTTGCCACAGTCTTAGCAACCAGTAGACCAGGAGATAACCCCAGGGCCTGGCTTGGCAGATCCCATGCCCACAGAGCCTTCCTCACCGCTAGCACAGCAATCTAAGATTGACCTGCGACGTTGCAGCTTGATTGGGGCAGGGGTGTCCACCATTGCTGAGGCCTGAGTAACTCACAGTGTAAACAAAGAGGCTGGGAAGCACGAACTGGGCAGAGGCCACCACCACGCAGCAAGACCTACTGCCTCTCTAGATTTCACCTCTGGGGGAAGGACATAGTAGAACAAAGGCAGTAGACAGTTTCTGTAGACTTAAACGTCCCTGTCTAACAGTTCTGAAGACAGCAGTGGTTCTCTTAGCATGGTGTTCAAACTCCCAACAATGGACAGACTGCCTTCTCAAGCAGATCCCTGACCCCGTGTAGCCTGACTGGGAAACACCTCCCAGTCGGGGCTGAGAGACACCTCAAACAGGTGGGTGCCCCTCTGGGATGAAGCTTCCAGAGGAAGGATCAGGCAGCAATATTTGCTGTTCTGCAGCCTCCGCTGGTGATACCCAGTCAAACACGGTCTGGAGTGGACTTCCAGCAAACTCCAACAGACCTGCAGTTGAGGGGTCTGACTGTTAGAAGGAAAACTAACAAACACAAAGCAATAGCATCAACAGCAACAAAAGAACATCGACACCAAAACCCCATCTGTAGGTCACCAGCATCAAAGACCATAGATAAAACCATAAAGATGGGGAGAAAGCAGAGCACAAAAGCTGAAAATTCCAAAAAACAGAGTGCCTCTTCTTCCCCAAAGAATTGCATCTCCTTGGCAGCAAGGGAACAAAAATGGACAGAGAACGAGTTTGACAAGTTGACAGAAGTAGCCTTCAGAAGGCTGGTAATAACAAACTTCTCCAAGCTAAAGGATCATGTTGTAACCCACCATAAGGAAGCTAAAAACCTTGAAAAAAAGGTCAGATGAGTGGCTAACTAGAATATACAGTGTAGAGAAGACCTTAAATAACCTGATGGAGCTGAAAGCCACGGAATGAGAATTTTGTGACACACGCACAAACTTCAATAGCTGATTTGATCAAGTGAAAGAAAGCATATCAGTGACAGCAGATCAAATTAATGAAATAAAGTGAAAAGACAAGATTAGAGAAAAAAGAGTGAAAAGAAAAAAACAAAGTCTCCAATATATATGGCACTATGTGAAAAGACAAAATCTATGTTTCACTGGGGTACCAAAAAGTGACAGGGAGAATGGGACCAAGTTAGAAAACACTCTTCAGGATATTATCCAGGAGAACTTCCCTAACTTAGCAAGGCAGGCCAACATTCAAATTCAGGAAATACAGAGAACACCACAAAGATACACCTCAAGAAGAGCAACCTCAAGACACATAATTGTCAGATTCACCAAGGTTGAAACGAAAAAAATGTTACAGGCAGCCAGAGAGAAAGGTCAGATTACCCACAAAGGGAAGCCCATCAGACTAAAAGGAGATCTCACAGCAAAAGCCCTACAAACCAGAAAAGAATGGGGGCCAATATTCAGCATTCGTAAAGAAAAGCATTTTCAAACCGGAATCTCATATCCAGTCAAACTCAGCTTCATAAGTGAAGGAGAAATACAATTCTCTACACAGAAGCAAATGCTGAGAGATTTTGTCACCACAAGGCCTGCCTTACAAGAGCTCCTGAAAGAAGCACTAAGCATGGAAAGGAACAATCGGTACCGGCTGCTGCAAAAATATGCCAAACGGTAAAGACTATCAACACTATGAAGAAACTGCACCAATTAACAGGCAAAATGACCAGCTAACATCATAATTACAGGATCAAATTCAAACATAACAATATTAACCTTAAATGTAACTAGGCTAAGTGCCCCAATTAAAAGACACAGACTGGCAAATTGGAAAAAGCGTCAAGACCCATCGGTGTGCTGTATTCAGGAGACCCATCTCACATGCAAAGACACACAAAGGCTCAAAATAAAGGGATGGAGGAAGATCTACCAAGCAAATGGAAAGCAAAGAAAGCAGGGGTTGCAATCCTAGTCTCTGATAAAACAGACTTTTAAACCAACAAATATCAAAAGACACAAAGAAAGCCACTACATAATGGTAAAGGGATCAAGTCAACAAGAAGACTAACTATTCTAAATATATATGCACCCAATACAGGAGCACCCTGTATCCCTTCATAAAGCAAGCCCTTGGAGACCTACAAAGAGACTTAGACTCCCACACAATAAATAAAGGAGATTTTAACACCCCACTGTTGATATTAGACAGATCAAAAAGACAGAAAGTTCACAAGGATATCCAGGACTTGAACTCAGCTCTGGACCAAGCAGAACTAATAGACATCTACAGAACTCTACACCCCAAATCAACAGTATATACATTCTTCTCATCACCACATCGTATTTATTCTAAAACTGACCACATAATTGGTATTAAAACAATCCTCAGCAAACATAAAAGAAGAGAAATCACAACAAACTGTCTCTCAGACCACAGCGCAATCAAATTAGAATTCAAGATTAATAAACTCACTCAAAACTGCACAACTACATGGAAACAGAACCTGCTCCTGAATGACTACTGGGTAAATAACTAAAAGGAGGAAGAAACAAAGATGTTCTTTCAAACCAATGAGAACAAAGACACAACGTATGAGAATCTCGGGGCCATATTTAAGCAGTGTGTAGAGAGAAATTTATAGCACTGAATGCCCACAGGTGAAAGCAGAAAAGATCTAAAACTGACACTCTAACATCACAATTAAAAGAACTAGAGAAGCAAGAGCAAACACATTCAAAAGCTAGCAGAAGGCAAGAAATAACTAAGATCAGAGCAGAACTGAAGGAGATAGAGACACAAAAAACCCTTCAAAAAAAAAAAATCAATGAATCCAGGAGCTGGTTTTTTGAAAAGATCAACAAAATAGATACACTGCTAGCAAGAGTAATAAAGAAGAAAATAGAGAAGAATCAAATAGACACAATAAAAAATGATAAAGGGGATATCACCGCTGATCCCACAGAAACACAAACTACCATCAGAAAATACTATAAAAACTTCTACGCAAATAAATTAGAAAATCTAGAAGAAACTGATAAATTTCTGGACACATACACCCTGCCAAGACTAAACCAGGAAGAAGTTGAATGTCTGAAGAGACCAATAACAGGTTCTGAAATTGAGGCAATAATTAACAGCCTACCAACCCAAAAAAGTCCAGGGTCAGATGGATTCACAGCCTAATTCTACCAGAGGTACAAAGAGGAGCTGGTACCATTCCTTCTGAAACTATTTCCAGTCAACAGAAAAAGAGGGAATCCTCCCTATCTCATTTTATGAGGCTAGCACCATTGTGACACCAAACCCTGGTAAAGACACAACAAAAAAAAATAGAATTTTAGGCCAATATCCCTGAGGAACAGCTATGTAAAAATCCTCAATACTGGCAAACCAAATCCAGCAGCATATCAAAAAGTTTATCCACCACTATCAAGTCGGCTTCATCCCTGGAATGCAAGGCTGGTTTAACATACACAAATCAATAAATGTAATCCATCACATTAACAGAACCAATGACAAAAACCACATGATTATCTCAACAGATGCAGAAAAGGCCTTCAACAAAATTCAACATCCCTTCATGCTAAAAACTCTCAATAAACTAGGTATTGATGAAACATATCTCAAAATAATGAGAGATATTTATGACAAACCCACAGCCAATATCATACCAAATGGGAAAAAACTGAAAGCATTCCCTTTGAAAACTGGCACAAGGGAAGGATGCCCTCTGTCACCACTCCTATTCAACATAGTGTTGGACGTTCTGGCTAGGACAATCATGCAAGAGAAATAAATAAAGGGTATTCAATTAGGAAAAGAGGAAGTCAAGTTATCTCTGTTTGCAGATGACATGAGTGTATATTTAGAAAACACCATTGTCTCTGCCAAAATCTCCTTAAGCTGATAACCAACTTCAGCAAAGTCTCAGGATACAAAATCAACATGCAAAAATCACCAGCATTCTTATACACAAATAAAAAACAAACAGAGAGCCAAATCATGAGTGAACTCCCATTCACAATTATTACAAGAAGAATGAAATACCTTGGAACCCAACTTGCAAGGGATGTGAAGGACCTCTTCAAGGAGAACTACAAACCACTGCTCAATGAAATAAAAGAGAACACAAATAAATGGAAGAATATTCCATGCTCATGGATAAGAAGAATCAATATCATTAAAATGGTCATGTTGCCCAAGGTAATTTATGGATTCAATGCTATCCCCATCAAACTACCATTGACTTTCTTCACAGAATTGGAAAAAACTATTTTAAAGTTCATATGGAACCAAAAAGGAGCCCGCATAGCCAAGACAATCCTAAGCAAAAAGAATAAAACTGGAGGCATCACAACTACCTGACTTCAAATTATACTACAAGGGTACAGTAACCAAAACAGCATGGTCCTGGTAACAAAACACATATATATGGACCAATGAAACAGAACAGAAGCCTCAGAAATAACACCACACATCTACAACCATCTGATCTTTGACAAACCTGACAAAAACAAGCAATGGGGAAAGCATTCCCTATTTAAAAAATGGTGCTGGGAAAACAGGCTAGCCATATGTAGAAGGCTGAAACTGGATCCCTTCCTTACACCAGATACAAAAATTAACTCAAGATGGGATAAAGACTTAAATGTAAGACCACCGTAAAAACCCTAGAAGAAAACTTAGGCAATACCATTCAGGACATAGGCATGGTCAAAGACTTCATGACTAAAATGCCAAAAGCAACAAAAGCCAAAATAGACAAATGGGATCTAATTAAACTAAAGAGCTTCTGCATGGCAAATGAAACTATCATCAGCATGAACAGGCAACCTAAAGAATGGGAGAAAATCTTTGCAATCTACCCATCTGACAAAGAGCTAATATCCAGAATCTACAAAGAACTTAAACAAATTCACAAGAAAAAAAAAAAAACAACCCCATCAAAAAGTGGGCAAAGGATATGAACAGACACTTCTCAAAAGAAGACATTTATGCAGCCAACAGATATATGAAAATATGCTCATCATCACCGGTCATCAGAGAAATGCAAATCAAATCCACAATGAGATACCATTTCACACCACTTAGAATGTGGTGATCATTAAAAAGTCAGGAAACAACAGATGCTGGAGAGAATGTGGAGAAATAGGAACACCTTTATACTGTTGGTGGGAGTGTAAATTAGTTCAACCACTGTGGAAGACAGTGTGGGGATTCTTCAAGGATTTAGAGCTAGAAATATGGTTTGACCCAGCAATCCCATTACTGGGTATACACCCAAAGGATTATACATCATGCTACTATAAAGACACATGCACACGTATGTTTATTGTGATACTATTCACAATAGCAAAGACTTGGAACCAACACAAATGTCCATCAATGATAGACTGGATTAAGAAAATGTGGCACATATACACCATGGAATACCATGCAGCCATAAAAAAGGATGAGTTCATGTCCTTTGCAGGGACATGGATGAAGCTGGAAACCATCCTATCACAAGGACAGAAAACCTAACACCGCATGTTCTCACTCATAGGTGGGAGCTGAACAATAAGAACACGTGGACTCAGGGTGGGGAACATCATGCTCCTGGCTTTTTGAGGCCTTGCCAAAGACTAATTTCTATGTTCCATGACAGAGCTAAAAGAAATAGTGGTATATTTTGAATGACAGGTTGGGTCAGCTGAGGTAAATGCCTGTTACAAGAAAAGAAACACTTCAGTACCATAGACAGACAACTGGAATAGAAAGTGATTATAGGGTCTCGATAAGGAACATGGGAATCTTCTTTAACTAAAAAACAAACACGCAAGCACAGAGAAGACACATCCTTAAAACAGGTTTGAGAGACTCCAAGAATTTCTAGCCTAAAAACCGGGTGCCATATTACCCCAGGTCAAAGCCACTTCATAAATATTTTCACATGTGGCTTTTTTTGTACAAATCACAACCAAACATAAAAATATACACAAAACATAAGGACAAGATGGCAGAATCAAAGAAAAAAAATGAATATCCAGAAATCAATCAGAGAAAAATGGAGACGTTAAAAATACCTGAAATAATGTGAATTCAGCTAGATTTTCTGAAAGAAAAAAAAAGAAATCACCTTCAAGAATGTAAATTATCACCTCGATGCTCTTTGAGTGAAATGGGAACATAGAAAACAATATGAAATAACAAAAATGAAACTAACAACAAGACAAAAAGCACAAAAAGAAGCGAAAATTATGGAACAGAAGAATAAAATAAGACTGATACTAAACTGATACTTCAACATTTTAAAAAATATATAACAAAATCAAGAAGCTACGTAAATTTCAACTGAGACTAATACAACGTGATCCCTAGAAAGACACAATATGACAAAGTTTTGAAAGTCACAGACAAGAAGAGAATCTGGAATGCAGGAAGAGAATAAAAAAGGTGTAATTTATATGCATGCTCCTGCAAGACTACCAGCAGATTTATAAACAGAAATCTTTCAAGTAAGAACAAAGTTGGATGATGCAGTTAAAATGCTAAAAAATAAAACTTGTCTAAGTATGAACGCTATATCCAGCAAAAGTATTCTTTAAAATGAAGAAAAAAACAGACTTTCCAAGATAACCAAAATGTAGGAAAGTGTGTCAATAGTAGAACTTTTCTACAGGACATACATAAGGAAGTCCCTCCCATTGAAAATAAAGTATACTTAAAAAAAAGACCAAAGACCAAATTATGTAAAAATGCATAACTCTCTGGAAAAGATATGCACATATACAATGTGTAGTATTTATTATCATGGTTCAAGAACACTTTGAATTATGCTCTAAAATTTAAAGATTATGTTTCAGCTGGTCCTTGCCTTGATTTGTGAAACAAAGAGAAAAAAAGAAATGAAATTAGAAAGATAAAACCACAAAAATAATTTTAAAAATTTGTTAATGTATATGCAATACAGTATTGTGACACTGGTAACAAAGATGAGAGCAGATGTAGTAACTTTAAGAGATTTTCTGTAAACCTCATGCTAACCACATAGAAAATACCTATAAAGACAAACAAAATGTTAAGTTGGAGTAAAAGCATGTCACTAAAATATCAACTAGATAGTACACAAAGAAAGAGAGATAGAGACAAAATAGCTAAAACAGCCAAATAATACAATAGAATGGTAACAGTAAGTTCTTTTTATTCCAGAAAATTATGTAAATATTAATGTACTAAACTTCCTAATCGAAATACATACACTGAATAAAAGGATTTAAAAATTAAAAAAAAAAAAAAAACAAGATCTAACTATGCCATGTCTCCAATAAACTCACTGCAGGTCCAACTTAAAAAATAGACTGAAAATGGCAGGACAGAATAAAAACATTCCATACAAGTGTTATCCAAATGAGAGGAGGGGCAACAATTATATGAAATCAAAACTGTCATATTTCATATAATTTACTTTAAATTAAAATTCATAGTAGACTAAGTAGGACATTCAATTATAGGAGGGTTCAGTAACTGAGAACATATAAATATATAAATAAATCTGACATTAGTTTTCCCAAACACATAAAGTAAACATTGACAGAATTGGAGCAAAAATAGAAAGCAATGTAATAATGGCAGGATACTTCAATATCTCACTTTAAGTAACAAATAATAAAGCAAGACAAAATATTAATAAGAGAACAAGAAACTTCAATGCACTCTAAAACAATTACACCCAGCAAATGTAGACAGACAGCAGAGCACATGTTCTTTTTAATAGCTCATGAAACATTTTTCTAGATAGACCACCTGTGACACCACAAGTCTTAACAAATGTTTTAAAATTAAAGTTTCAGACTATTATTTACAGCCCAAATGGAATGAAACTAGAAATCAGTAACAGAAGGAAAACTGAAACATTTACAAATTAGGAAAATTAAAAATCATATTCTTGAGCATGCTCTTGTTCAAGGGTTGGAAGACATAATATTGTGAAGATGTCCATACTGCCCAAAGTGACCCACACATTCGAAACAATCCTTAATTCTCAATTTTACTTTTCTGAAAATAGGAAAAATACCCCACAAAATTATATGAAATTTTAAGGGACCATGAAAAAGCCTGACAATCTTAAGAAAGAAGAAAAATATTGGAGGCATTACATTTAATAATTTGCAAACACAAAATAAAGCTATAATAAACAAGGCACTTTAGTACTTGTATAAAGGCAGAACACCAAAGCAATGAAGCAGAATGCAGCACAGATATAACCTCTTCATGCATCGTCAAGTGAGTTATTTGCACACAGTTTATAGAAGCATTATCCACAAGAGCCAATATGTGAAAGCAATTTGAACTTCTTATACCGAATAAATGGATAAATATAATTTAAAATACAAAGAAAATGAAACATTACTCAGTATTTATTTAAAAAGCAGTACATTTTCTAATGTCTACCATAAAGACAAATTTTGAAGACATTATGGTAAATTTAGTAAGCCAGCCACACACACAAAAATACTGTATGAATATACTTCCATGGAATATCTAAAGTACCTACACCCTTAAAAAGAGAAAACAGAATGATGTTTTTAAATGGCCAGTCAATGGGGAAAATAAGTAGTGGATGCATGTGTATTGCATATCTTTTTGCAAAAATAAAAATGTTCTAGAGATGTTGCTAACAATATACTTAACACAACTAAACTATATAATTGAAAATATTAAAGATTATAAATTTAAGTATGTATTCTTTACAATTAAAAATAAAACAACCATTCACCATCAACCAAAAAAAGCAAATATACAAGTCATAAAATAGGGGCAATATTTATACAGGCCAAGAAACATACAAATAATTATATTGGCAATAGATATATGGCTGATTCATACCTGACTTCTGTCCAAACATTGTTTTAACGTGTACAGAGTTGAATGCTGGCATATAAAATTTTATTTAAAACAATTTTTTATAAATAAATAAAAACAAAAACACAATTAATGTGACATAGCCTGCTCTAAAATATGGAACACAGAAATGTAAAATGGCAGAATTTTTTTTTCCAGAGGTAGTCTCTTGTCACCCAAGCTGGAGTACAGTTGTGCAATCTCAGCTCACTACACCTCCACCTCCTGGGTTCAAGCATTTCTCTTGCCTCAGCACCCTGAGTAGCTGGGATTACAAGTGCGCACCATCACACCTGGCTAATTTTTGTATTTTTAGTAGAGACCAGGTTTCACCACGTTGGCCAGGCTGGTCTTGAACTCCTGACCTCAGATGAACTACCCGCCTCGGCCTCCCAAAGTCCTGGGATTACAGGCATGAGCCACCACGCCTGGCCCAGAAGAAAATTTAACAAAACAAAATTAACAAAAAAATTGAATAAACATAATATACCACTAACAATAATTCTAGATAGCTATAATTTTCAACTATGAATGCACATTCATAAAGAGCACATATTTTGTGTTTTTTTAATTTCAACTTTCACTTTAGGTTCATGTGTAGGTTTGTTACATGGGTATATCATGTACTGCTAAGTTTTGGATACTACTACTACTCAGGGAGTGAGCACAGTACCCAACAGGTAGCTTTTAAGCCCTTGTCTCCTTCTCTCCCTTCCTCCTCTGCTGGTCCCCACTGTCTATTGTTTTCATCTTTATATTTATGTATACCCAGTATTTAGTTCTCACTTCTAAGTAACAACATGCTTACTTGCATGCTTATTTGGTTTTCAGTTTCTGCATTAATTTACTTAGGATAATGGCCTCCAGCTGCATCAACGTTGCTACAAAGAACATAATTTTGTCCCGTTTTTATAGCTATGCAGTATTTCATGATGTATAGGTAGGTACCACATTTTCTTTTTCCAGTCCACCACTAATGGGCACCTTGGTTGATTCCATGTCTTTGCTATTGAAGGCCATGAAGCCTGAATCATTAGTATACAATAAAAGCAATAACATTTCAAACAAAATGCATTCTTATAATTCATAAATACTGTGATGGGAAAATTTGAAGAACTTACATAGTACTGAAGAATCTTCTTTATTATGTCATTATTATTTTCACGCTATTTTTACACAAAATGTAAAGATTACAACGCAACCTTGGAAGCAAAGCAAACTATTACATTTCTAAATAATATGAACATAAATAATGTACAATATGGTATGAAACACTAATACACAAAATGAACGATTAGAAACAAATGCATATCATTTAGATTGTACAGTTTGAGAAAAGTGAATGAAATTGCTAATAACTTTTTATATTCAGTAAATTTAAACATTTAAAAATGTTAATGAATATGAAGTGCCTATTAATTATTTAATTCACTTTTTATATACCATGTACATTCAAGTACATTACCTCAGAATTTGTGAAATTACAAGCAAAGTTAGCATACAGCAAATCAGAAAGTAAAAAGAGGCTGGGCACGGTGGCTCAAGCCTGTAATCCCAGCACTTTGGGAGGCCGAGACGGGCGAATCACGAGGTCAGGAGATGGAGACCATTCTGGCTAACACGGTGAAACCTCGTCTCTACTAAAAAAAAAAATACAAAAAACTAGCTGGGTGTGGTAGCCGGCGCCTGTAGTCCCAGCTACTCCGGAGGCTGAGGAAGGAGAATGGCGTGGACCTGGGAGGCGGAGCTTGCAGTGAGCTGAGATCTGGCCACTGCACTCCAGCCTGGGAGACAGAGGGAGGCTCTGTCTCAAAAAAAAAAAAAAAAAGAAAAGAAAAGAAAAAGTAAGAAGAAAAACTATAAGACACAGTCCTAGTAATCTTCATTGTAAAGAAGATAAAATTACAGAATAATAGTTATTAGCAAATAGGTAATAATTGGCAGTTTACTATATGCTGGGCAGGGTTCTAAGTAACCTATGGTATTAGTGTTTTTAATAAATCTATGAGGTTGAGTAAATAAAATCAACTATTCAACCATATAGTTATTTGTCACATAGGATTTAAATTTCTAAGCTTAGTTCTTACTAAGACAAAAATACTTTTAAAGTGAAATAGATGTTTAGATTTTCTTGTAATCAATCGATGCTTTGTGCTCTGATGAAAGTTATCAGTCTCATTTTCTTTTCTTTTCTTTTTTTTTTTTTTTGAGATGGAGTCTCGCTGTATCGCCCAGGCTGGACTGGCACAATCTCGGCTCACTGCAACCTCCTCCTCCCAGGTTCAAACGATTCTCCTGCCTCAGCCTCCCAAGTAGCTGGGATTACAGGCGCACACCACCAAGCTTGGCAAATTTTTGTATTTAGAAGAACGTGGTTTCCAATACAAGGGTACATTGTGCCATTTTTAATGACATTTTAAAAGCTTCTGTTTTAACATAGTACTGGTAGTCCTAGGCAGAACAGTTAGGCAAGAACATTTTGGAAAAGACATCCAGCCAGGTGCAGTGGCTCATGTCTGTAATCCCAGCAGTTTGGGAGACTGAGGCAGGAGGATTAAGCTTAGTAATTTCAGACTTGCCTGGGCAATTTAGTGAGATCCCATCTCTACAAAACTTTAAAATATTAGCCAGGTGTGGAAAATGCACACCTGTAGTGTCAGATACTTGGGAGGCTGAGGTGAGAGAACTGCTTGAGCCTAAGGCTTAAGGCTGTAATGAGGCATGATCACACCACTGCACTCTAGCCTGAGTGACAGAATGAAACCCTGTCTCAAAGGAAAAAGGGAACAAAAAAAGGCATCCAATCTAAAAAGAAAGTAGCAATTATGTTACTGTTTTTTGGTGGCATTATCTTATATATAGTAAACCATGAACAGTACACCAAAAGACTGTTTCAGCTAATAAACACACTCAGTAAATTAGAGAAATATGAAATTAACATATAAATCATTTGTGGAAAATAATAATCTCATTGAAATAGCATCAAAATAATAAATTTCTTAGCAATATATTTAACCAAGGTGAAAAATCTTTATATTGAAATATTAAGATAATAAAAATACTGAAGATGACATAAATAAATGCAAAAATATTTCCTGTGTATGGATTAAAAAAGTAAATATTGTAAAAGTGTCAAATTATTTAAAGTAATCTATAGATTCAATACATGCCCTATCAAAATTCCAGTAAAATTTTTTGAAGTAATAAAAAATGCAATCCTGAAATGTATATAAAACTCCCAGAGACTTGCTTTGAATAGCCAGCAGTTTTGAGGAATAAGAACAAAGCAGGGGGCATTTTACTTTCTGATTTCAAACTACATTTAAAGACTACTGTAATATGAACAGGATCCTCTGTGCATACAAATGCATACGACAATCAGTGGAGCAGAATGGAGAGCCCCAAAACAAATCCATTCATCTAATATCAACTTATCTTTGACACTGAGGCACTGAGAATACACAATGCAGAAAATATAGTCTCTTCCATAATTGTTGCTGGGAAAACTGAATACCCACAGGTAAAAAAAATAAAATCAGACCATTTTTCTGACACTATCCTTGAAAATTAACTAAATATAAAATAAAGATTCTAATTATGTAAGACAGAAATCCTTAAAAATTTTTAATGAAAACATACGAAGAAATCTTAATATTGGTCTGGAAAATTAATTTTTGGATACAACAGCAAAAGTACAACAATAAAAGCAAATATAAATAAGTTAGACTGCATCAAACTAAAAAGCTTCTGCACAACAAAGAGAACAATAAAATAAGAAAACCATATATGATAAGTTGTTAGTATCCAAAATATTTAAGAAACTCATACGAATCAAAGGCAGAAATTATAATAATAATGGTAATAAGATTGAAAAATAAGCCAAAGACTAAATTGATGATTTTCAATGAACGCATACAATTGGCCAACAGGTATAAGGAAGGTGCTCAATATCACCAATCTGGAAGTTGCAAATTAAAACCATGGTGAGATATTACTTCACACATGTTAGAATTTCTAAAATCAAAAAGAAAAGTTATAACAAGCATTAAGTATATTTTTTAAAAACACTGTACACTCTTGGTGATTCATAATTTTTAAGAGTCATGATGAAAACCACTATGAAGGTTCTTTTAAAAAATTTAACAGTACTACTATACAATCCAGCTATCTCATTTCTGCATATAAAATAAATTTAGTATCTCAAATAAACATCTGGACCTTCATCTTCCTTGAATCAATTGCCAAGATATGAAACAAACCTAAAATGTTTGTAGACACCAACTGGATAAAATAAACATGGTACATACACTCAATAGAATATTATTCAGCCATAAAAACATAAGAAAACCTTGCCATTTTGACAACATGGATGGACCCAGATAACATTATGCTAAGTGAAATATGCCAGACACAGAAAGACAAATACTATATGATCTCACTTTTGTGGAGAATGTGAAAAGGTTGGACTCCTAGAAGCAGAGAGTATAAAGATGTCTGCTAGGGCCTGGCTAGAGGTGGGGAAAATGAGATGTTGTTCAAATGGTATGAATTTTTAATTATAAAATAAGTTATGGTGACCTAATGTACAGTTTTATAACTATAGTTAATAAGACTCTTATGTATGCTGAAAATCTGTTTGCAGATCTTAATTGTTCCCACTCCACAAAATGTAACTATGTAAAGTGATAGATGTGTTTGTTCATTAATTTGATTGTACTAACCATTTCACTATGTGTATACATATAAAATCTACATTGTGTACGAGAAATATATATGTATTCAGTTATTATCTGTGAAAAATCCACGTTACAAACACATACGTATATACATGTGTGTACATATATGTATATATGTGTGTATACATATATACACACATATATACATGAATGACACAGTCCCAGTAAGCCTCATACTAAATAAAACTGTAAAATGACAGACATTTAAAAATAAAGTTAAAATTGAGAGTTTAATATATGCTTAGCAATGTTTTTAAGCTCCTCAATGACATAGTGTGTTTGATAAATGTATGAAGTAGATACACTGAACTATATTACAGTTGAGGCATTTTGGGCATACAGAGTTTAATTGACAAGTATTAGTTTATATATTTATGGAGATACTTAGTGTTTTGATAAAATTACTTAATATAAATTTCTATAAAATCACATTTGAAACCTCTGTAGGATAGAAAATTATAAAGCAGCTGGGCGCAGTGGCTCACACCTGTAATCCCAGCACTTTGGGAGGCCGAGGCAGGCGGATCACCTGAGGTCAGGAGTTCCAGACCAGTCTGACCAACATGGAGAAACTCTGTCTCTACTAAAAATACAAAATTAGCCAGGCACTGTGGCTCATACCTGTAATCCCAGCTACTTGGGAGGCTGAGGCAGGAGAATCGCGTGAACCTGGGAGGCACAGGTTGTGGTGAGCCGAGATAGAGTAGCTGAGGATACATTACCCTGCAAATCCAAAACGCAACCTCAACCCAAAGACATTCTGTTAAGGTGTGTGTGCCTAGGCAAGGTAAGGGGAGAGGTGCAAAGATTTGCTACAGTAGAGTGTCAGGTGATTATTCTTGGCTTTTCTGTCATGTGAAATGTTCACAAACAGAAAAATAAGAGCCAACCACTGCTCTGTGAAATGAAAATGAACAATTAAAATACTGTGTCTCTTTTGAAACTAAATAAAGAACTAGTAGATGATAATCTTATGACGTGGAGAGGGATAGCTGGCACTTGGGAATGTGGGAAAGAAAATGTAAATTTAGAATTTTCTACAGGCCCTACAACAGTTAGGTTAGGAAAACAGTCATGGATTTGGAGACCCTGCTTGCCATACATTTGAAAAATGCAAGGAAAACCGGCCCCTTTGTGGAGCATCAACGAGCTGGCAATTCAACTGAAATGGCCATGGTGCCCTGGGATTCTACCTGAGGAAACCTAACTATGTCAAAGGAATTTCTTGTGAATGACTAACTTAGAGAAAAACAAAACGTAGGCTTAACCAACCACAAACTGCCAATAAAGCTCTGACTACATAACCGGGACCTTTCTACCTGATCTGTGCAAATGCGATATAGAACTGTATCCAATCAAATATTTAATTTGGTTTGCTTCCTCACGCTTCTTAAAAAAGCCTTTTCTTCAAGTCTCACCTTTGAGCCCACAAACCACAAACCATAGCTGGGTGCTCTCTCATTCATAAATTGCTGTTTGAGCAAATAAACGGTTTGTATTAATTCATGCCTGCATTGCTAAAAAAAAATACCTCAGACTGGGTAATGCATAAGAAAGGAGCTTTAATTGGGTCATGGTTCCACAGGCTGTACAGAAAGCAAACACCAGCATCTGCTTCCAGGGAGGCCAGAGGAAGCTTAAAATCATGGTGGAAGGCAAAGCAGGAGCTTGCAAAGAGGGCAAAGGGGATGAGGGGTGGCAGACACTTTTAAATGACAAGATCTCCCGAAAACTTACTAGTGAAGAGACAATATCAAAAGGGGAGGTGATGAACTATTTATGATAAATCCGCCCCCATAATCCAATCACCTCCCAGCAGGTCCGACCTCCAACATTGAGGATTACATTTCAATTTGAGATCTTGGCTGGGAAACACATCCAAATTATATCACTACTTAACATTCTAAAGATGCCTCAATGTAGACAGGGGCAGAGACTCAGGCTTGTAATCCCAGCACTTTAGGAGGCCCGAGGCGGAGGATCACTTGAGCTCAGGAGTTCCAAACCTGCCTAGGCAACATAGCAAAACTCCGTCTCTACAAAAAATACAAAACTTAGCCGGGCGTGGTGGCGCACGCCTGTGGTCCCAGCTACTTGGGGCCTGAGGGGGAAGGATCACCTGGACCCGGGAGGTGGGAGGCTGCAGTAAGCCCTGATTATGCTAAAAAATCCTCAACTTAATTTTTAAGAGGAGAAAGGAAGGACTGGGGGCCCCACGGACCACTACTTCTTCTACGGAAAAACTCCGGACCCCAAGTGGGGATTCCCTCCCCTTATTCCCTCCAATCGCCCCGCATTATCTGAAGGAAACTCGGGGTTGCAGCACAGAACTGCCCAGAAAGGGTTCTGGGCAGGGGAGTAATTCGTGCTTATGGACGGGCAAGAGGCTCAGGGTTCTGCCTGCTGGGTCAACCCCTCATGTGCCCCGGAGGGAAAGGAGGGCCCAGCTGTGCCACCCGGCACTGGAGTCTGGAGACTCTAGAGCTGACCAGGAGGCCCAGACCCCCCGGCAGCCAGTTCCCGCCGGATTCAAACCGCCTCTTCCCCCTCCTCAGGACGTCCAACCCGTCGCACTCACCATTTTCCAGCCTCCAGATATTCTGACGTCCTCGCTAGGGATCTCCCAGTACCTGCAGGTCACGGGATAAGAGGGGCTGTGGTAGAGTCACCTAGGAGACCCTAGAGCGTAGAAGACGGAACAATTTAGACAGGAACTGGAGTCGGAGCCTCGTAGCCAGGAGACAGAGACCCCTTCCAGCTTGCAGAAGCCGCCTCTTCCTCTCTGTCTGCGAATCTGATTGGACAGTTTTCACGCTGGCATCACGGATTGGCTGGGGCTTCAGGCCCTGAGTGACAGGAGACGTAATCAGACCATTGGCTGAATGAGGTGAGAGTGGGAGGGTTGTTTTTGTTTTTGTTTTGTTTTGAGACAGAGTCTGGCTCTGTAGCCAAGCTGCAGTGCAGGGCCGCATTCTCGGTTCACTGCAACCTCGGTCTCCCAGGTTCAAGCAGTTGTCCTGGAGTGTGGCAGGTTTCTGGTTGCAGCGTTTTCAAGCAGAGATTCCTCGCTGTGCTGGGACCTGGCCCTCCGTGAGGGACATTTGTATTTAATCTTACATATATATCACTTTCTGAATTATATTTGTGTGTTTACATATATATACACTTACACAGTACACATATGTTACTCGCAAATTAAAACAATATAATTACAATTATTTGAAAGCTTCAGATTTCATAACCTTCCTGGCCTCCAGTCTTCTGAGCAGGAAGCCTGAGCTTTAGAAAAAGTGGCAATGGGAGGCGGGGGCTGCAGGCTGGGCTGGTTTGGGAGGGTGCGCTGTGGGTACGAAGGGCCGGTACCAGAGCCAGAGCCGGGGGGGCACCGTCGGGGTGCTACGGAGGGGGCTGGCGCGCTGGAAACGCTCCCACATCAAGGAGAACCTAGCCGATGAGGCCCAGCTGCCTCTGACCGGACTGCCGCTGGACACGCTCAGCGACCTGCGCACCCAGCTGCGCCCCAGGAGCACCCCTTCTACTACTACGCAGCGTGAACGACCACCCCAGGGTGCGCCTGCGCCTGCAGGACCGCCAGTGCTGCTGCTCGTCAGCGACCCTAGGTAGTCTGGGTTGGAAGAGGCAGAGCCATGACCCAGGGGACCCGGGTACTGGCTGAAGGAATAGGCGGGGGTAGGGGGCACTTTGGGAAGGCACTCCTTCCGCCTCCCGGGAGCCTAGATGCCCCTCCAAGGTCTGGGCTCCCAGGTGGACGGTGGAACTGGCCTGACTGGCTGATTCACACTTCCTCGGACACTCCTGTTGCAGTCGCAGCCCCAGCCCCAGCCCCTGACACCGACCTAGGACATTGCTGCTCCTGCCCAGCCTATCAGGAGGGAGCCTCGAGCCTTCCAGCTCTACTGTGTGACTGAGACTATGGCTCCCCTCTTGGGGCCCCGGGTGCCCTGTCTTCAGTGGGAAGCACTGGGCCACCTTGGAAGGCTCCCATGGGCAGCCAGAAGGCACCACATACAGAGGGAACAGGAGAGGAGCTCTGGGGCACCTTTTCTTTCCCCCAGGACATTCTCTCAGCCACACCTTTGTCCAAGACGTGACCCCTGCGTGGGCACTTTTCAACCACTTCTCTGCAGCTCCAGTCTCCCTGGGATTGCAGCCTCTTTCAGGAAGTCTTCTCGAATTTCCTCCTTTCCAGCCAGAGAGCACTTAGCCTTCTTTGGGGCCTCCACAGGCCCTTTGTGGAGTGAACAGCCCTGGCTGGGGGTGCAGCCAATCCTGCCCANCCACAGGCCCTTTGTGGAGTGAACAGCCCTGGCTGGGGGTGCAGCCAATCCTGCCCAAACTCTCAAACGACTAAGGGTGGCGATGCGGTCATCCCAGCACCCTCTGGGCTCTCCAACTGTGCTCCATTTCCACCTCCAAATCCCTCCCCAGGAGGCACTTATGCCCGCCCCCTGGGCAGCTTCCTCCTTCCCCTTAAATCGGGATGCCTCACCTCCTGCATGGGGTCTTGGGAAGTTGGGGGAAGGGGTCTCAAGGGCTCTGGTCAAGCCAACACGGATCTGGGAGTGGGGAACTGGGCCGATAGTGTGGAAAGTAATCGCCCGGTATTGCAGGGGGTGTGTTGTGGGAATTCCGGGTGGAATGTTCAGGGCAGTACGCTGGGTCTCTAAGCCTGAAGATGACAGGCGTGAACCATCACACCCAGTTTAAGAACTGCTTTTAGTGTTTTCGATATAATGTCTGTCTGCTAGCAAAAAAATTGCATCAGTTTTTACTTATCTGAAATGTCTTTATTTCACCTTTATGTCTAAAAGATAATTTTTTGGGCACAAGATTCTCAGTGGACAGTTTTATTGTGTGTACATTGCACAAAGAAGTTATAAAGGAGTGGAAAGTTTCCAAGAGGACAAACAAATCAAGACCTACAAATACTGACTGGATTAAACAACAAGGTCATAGTAATAATGATGGCTGGTGAGAGATCGGAGTAGGTTAGAGATAGCATAAAGAACTACAATTAAAGACAGTAGAAACAATGAGATACTATTCTAGCACAGTCAGAAGGTCTATTATTAAAATGCCAAAAATAACAGATGCTGGTGAGGTTGTGGAGAAAAGGAATGCTTACATACTATTGATGAGACTGTAAATTAATTCAGCCACTATTGAAAGCAGTTTGAAGATGTCTCAAACAACTTAAAACAGAACTACTATTTGACCCAGCGGTCTCATTACTGGGTATATATTCAAAGAAAAGTAAATTATTCTACCAAAAAAATTTCACTGACATGTTTATTGCAATTGCTAATCACAGTAGCAAATTCTCTCAGCACTTTTCACGTTTATTTTGCTGCTTCCTGACTCTATAGGCTGTGGGTATTTTGATTTCACTTTGGTAGGTTATATCTGTTTTTTACTCTCAGATTTTTTCTTTCTCTTGCCCTCAGGAAGTTTGAATATTATTTCTATTAAGTATTTTTTATCTCTTTTTGAAACACTGCACTTAGGAATTCAAGGGTTTATGTCTGGTTTTAACTTAAAATTTGTAAATTACCATTTATATTGTTACTTTCTTTTATTCATTTTACTGTGGTTAAAAAAATAGGCACAATGTACTCCTTCTTATAGTTTTCATCTAGTTAAAACTATGTTTATATTTTACAAAATCTTGTCTCCTTTTATGGTAGTTGGCTGTATTCATTACACTCAATATTTCAGTTCATTAATTTTCTTATCATTTCAGTTTAATTTCGTGGTTAACTCACACACTGTGGATTAACTTGATACACATTTTCACTGCTGTTCAAATATGCTTTTAACTTTTTTTTTTTTTTTTTTTGAGACAGTCTCACTCTGTTACCCAGGCTGGAGTGCAGTGGCTTGATATTGGCTGACTGCAACCTCCACCTCCCAGGCTCAAGGGACCCTCCCACCTCACCCTGGCTAGTTGCTTGAACTACAGGTGCATACCACCATGTCTGGCTAATTTTTGCACTATTTGTAGAGATGGGGTTCGCAATGTAGCCCGGGCTGTTCTCACACTCCTGAGCTCAAGCGATTCACTTTCCTCAGCCTTCCAAAGTGCTGGACCATACTTGGCCTTAATTTGTACAGCTTCTTGTTCTTTTCACAAAAATGATATTAACTGGCCAGGAGCAGTGACTCACGCCTGTAATCACAGCAATTTGGGAAGCCAAGGCAGGCAGATCACAAGGTCAGGAGATTGAGACCATCCCGGCTAACACGGCGAACCCCATCTCTACTAAAAATGCAAAAAAATAGCCGGGCGTGGTGGCAGGTGCCTGTAGTCCCAGCTACTTGAGAGGCTGAGGCAGAAGAATGGTGTGAACCCGGCAGGCGGAGCTTGCAGTGAGCCGAGATTGCGCCAGTGCAGTCCAGCCTGGGTGAGAGAGCAAGACTGTCTCAAAAAAAAAAAAAAAAAAAAAAAGATGTTTTGCATTGTTTTTATGTAAACATTTTAAACATAATTTCAATATGAAAAGCTGTTGTATATTTTTCTTCACACACTTCCTTCTTGTTTATTTGTGTCCACCACCACTGTTTTTAATTTGGTTCTCACTTTTGGAAAATACCACATTTTGGATTTTTGTGTCTTGTTATTTTTGTGTTTATTCCATTTTCCCTGGGAGCAAGATGGACAGTCACGTAGATTTGACATCCTTGTGATCAATCACTACCTGAATTAAGCACATGCTTCTTAAGTCTACGACTCCTCTGGATTGTTCTCTTGACTTACTTCTATTCCTGTGAAATTTTTTATATTTTCCTTTAACTCTGTCTTACACTTTAAGTGTTTTTGTAACTTCTTGAGAATTTTAATTGTCTACATGAAAAGATTTAAGAATATATAGCATTTTTTCTAAAGTTACAAATATCCACCATGTACATATGAGTGAAATATTTTACAAAAACATTATAGCATATAACAGCACTTTATGAGATATCTCAAGCTTCTTCATTCAAAATATGCATCTCTCTCAAATATGCCATGTGGTAACAGTAATTTGTAAAGGGTAATTTATTTGATACTTAAAAATTTATCTTATGTTTTACACACATTTCTGAAAATATAGCTCACTGCAGTGAACTAAACTGGATACAACCAAAATTTACTGTTTTTTAAATAACATTAAGTTAACATGATAGAATTATTCACGTGAATTCACTCTTTTCACTCCAGTTAACCATGCTACCCTTGTAGCATATTCTTGACTGCTTTTTTATTTGCCATGTTGATTTCAGAGCCTGGCTTTATAAAAATAATTTGTTTGCAATTTCTATTTATTTTATAAATTAATTAAAAGAGACAAATAGGGCCCGGCGCGGTGGCTCAAGCCTGTAATCCCAGCACTTTGGGAGGCCGAAACGGGTGGATCACGAGGTCAGGAGATCGAGACCATCCTGGCTAACACGGTGAAACCCCGTCTCTACTACAAAAATACAAAAAAACTAGCCGGGCGAGGTAGCGGGCGCCTGTAGTCCCAGCTACTCGGGAGGCTGAGGCAGGAGAATGGCGTGAACCCGGGAGGCGGAGCTTGCAATGAGCGGAGATCGCGCCACTGCACTCCAGCCTGGGCGACAGAGCGAGACTCCGTCTCAAAAAAATAAAAAAATAAAAAAATAAAATAAAAGAGACAAATATAATTTGTATGTGGCTAGATATGACTCGTTGCTTCCAATTCAAAATTTATTTGTTTTTTTCTTGAAATGGAGTCTTGTTCTTTTGCCCAGGCTGGAGTGCAATGGCAGGATCTCTGCTCATCACAACCTCTGCCTCCTGGGTTCAAGCGATTCTCCTGCCTCAGCCTCCCAAGTAGCTGGGATTACAGGCACACACCACCACACCTGGCTAATTTTTTGTGTTTTTAGTAGAGAGAGGGTTTCACCATGTTGGCCAGGCTAGTCTCAAACCCCTGACCTCGTGATCCACCCGCCTTGGCCTCCCAAAGTGCTGGGATTACAGATGTGAGCCACCACACCTGGACACAATTCATAATTTCTAGTGTCATTTCAGTTGCCTACAAAATATAACCTGGTAAATTTCTACTCATAAGGTCTATGGCATTGTTAGGACTAAAATCTCAGCATTTATTTCCCCTCTGATACTGGAATATGTGTATCTTCTGTTTACTGATAAAGAATTCTAACCATTTTTCTCTATGCCTAATTAGTCAAGGTATCTAATAATGTTATCTAACATTTGTATGTTCATTTAGTTACTGTATACCAAAACATTTGAATTATGGTTTTAATGTCACCTAATATTGTAAAGGTGTCTATCTTTTTTATGTATTTGTTTTATACATATTGAACCCTTATGTATTGTTTTTGTTTGTGAATGACTTAGAATAATCCCTAATACTTTGTAGAGGCTACTAAGTACTAACATTTCTGATTCATTAAATTTCTACTTGTTCATATCATTTTTCATTTGGTAAGTTATTTTGTATTTGTTCTTATTCAAATTTATTATCTATCACATCTAAACATTTATGAAAATGATGAAATAGGCTAATATGTCATCTTAATAAAATTTAATCTCAAGTGGCATGCTTCACTGTTTTCTTTTAGAGAAGTAGCCTTTCTGACTCAGGCAATAAATGCAAGTGATAAGTCCAGCAGTTATAGTCATTTTCTCCATTCTAAAACTCGGGAAGCTTTGGATAATTTATTAATTTTCCCAAAGCCTTATTTTCCTGCATTCATCTTTCTGAATCTTTCATGCCAACTGCCTAGAAAATCTAGAAACATAGACTATTACAAATTAAAAATAAATACCCTGATAGGCTCAAATTAACAAAGGAAACTCACGAAAAATAGAATATATGAGTAGATCTATAACACGATATTATTATTATTATTTATTTTTTTTTTGAGAGGGAGTTTCACTGTTGTTGTCCAGGCTGGAGGGTAAAGGTGCGATCTCATCTCACTGCAACCTCTGCCTTGCGGGTTCAAGTGATTCTCCTGCCTCAGCCTCCCACGTAGTTGGGATTACAGGCATGCACCACCACACTCGGCTAATTTTGTATTTTTAGTAGAGATGGGGTTTCTCCATGTTGTTCAGGCTAGTCTTGAACTCCCAAACTCAGGTGATCCACCTGCCCCAGCCTTGCAAAGTCCTAGGATTACAGGTGTGAGCCACTGCACCCGGCCCACGACACGAACTTTAAAAATCTTTCCACCAAAGAACAAGCAAACACTGAGAGTCAAAATGCTTAATGGTAAATTCTACCAAACACTTAATGGAAAATTAATACCAATTTTTCACAAGCCCTCCTCAAACATAGAAAAGAAGCAAATAATGCCAGGCGGTGACCCATGCCTGTAATCTCAGCAATTTGGTAGGTTGAAATGGGCAGATCACTTGAGGGCAGGGGTTCGAGACCAGCCTGGCCAACATGGTGAAAACCCATCTCTACTAAAAATATAAAAATTAGCTGGGCATGGTAAGGCATGCCTTTAATTCCAGGTACTCAAGAGGCTGAGGAGAGAGAATTGCTTGAACCTGGGGGGTTGGAGTTTGCAGTGAGCCAAGATCACTGCAAATTTTTTTTTTTTAAAGTAAAGAAAAAGGGCAATGTTCTGATAACTTGATTAGGCCAGTATTATTATTATTATTGTTGTTGTATTTGAGACAGAGTTTCGCTCTTGTTGCCCAGGCTGGAGTGCAAT
This sequence comes from Theropithecus gelada, assembly GCF_003255815.1. Classification (NCBI taxonomy): domain Eukaryota; kingdom Metazoa; phylum Chordata; class Mammalia; order Primates; family Cercopithecidae; genus Theropithecus; species Theropithecus gelada. The sequence goes on from NC_037688.1 coordinate 3,761,114, forward strand.
GGCACAATCTCGGCTCACTGCAACCTCTGCCCCCCAAGTCTCCTGCCTGAGCCATTCTCCTGCCTCAGCCTCCAAAGCAGCTGGGATTACAGGCATATGCCACCATACCCCGCTAATTTTGTATTTTTAGTAGAGACAGGGTTTCTCCATGTTGGTCAGGCTGGTCTTGAACTCCCGACCTCAGGTGATCCGCCTGTCTTAGCCTCCCAAAGTGCTGGGATTACAGGCGTGAGGCACCGCACTGGGCCATGCCAGTATTACTATACCAAAATCAGAATAAGGCATCATATGTAAAGAATTATCTGGATAATTATCCCTGATGAATACTCAAAAAGTACTAGCAAATTGAATCCAGCAATATATAACAATAATTATATACTACACCCAAAGAAACTATTTCACAAATGCCATGTTTACTTAACATTCAAAAATAAATCAATGCAATACACAATATTAATAGAATAAAGAAAACAAAACAATCTTTCAATAGACATGAGAAAGCTTATAATGAGTACAACACTCATTCATTATAAAACCCTTAACAACTAAGAAACTTTCCAGAACTGCTAAGGAGCACTTATAGAGAAATCTCCAGCTAATGTTATACTGAATGTTGAAAGACTGGCCTTCATGATGGCTCAGGCCTGTAATCCCAGCACTTTGGGAGGCCAAGGCGGGTGGATCACCTGAGGTCAGGAGTTCGAGACCATCCTGGCCAACATGATGAAACCCTGTCTCTACTAGTAATACAAAAATTGGCCAGGCATTGTGGTGCACGCCTGTAATCCCTGTACTCAGGAGGCTGAGGCAGGAGAATTGCGTAAATCCAGCAGGTGGAGGTTGCAGTGAGCAGAGATTGCGCCACTGCACTCCTACCTGGGTGAAACTTCATCTCAAAAAAAAAAAAAAAAAAACCAAAAACCAAAAAACAAATATATATATATATAAAGACTGGATGTTTATCTATAACTGCAAATGAGACAAGAATGTCCACTTTGACCACTTTATTCAACTCAAGCTGATAGTATTACCCTGAACTCCTTTTTATTGCAAATTTTATAAGCTTCTATATAAAAATCTGTAAGAAAGTAACTAAAAAAGTTCAGTGAAATCAAAAGATACAAGATTAACATACAAAATGAACCCAAGTGAAAAAAAATTGCCTGACTGTACTGTATGCAGCTGCACTACAACAGATTCTTACCAGCTCCACAAAGGTCAGAGATTATAAATGGTCAGAACTGACTTTTTTTTTTTTATTCCTTTGACTCCAGACAGTTAACTTCATTTTCAGAACTGTTTTAAACCTTTGTTTGCTGGTTTATTAAATAATATGTGTAATCCTTGTTGCTTTCCTGATGCCAGACTGTTTCCTGTGGTTGGTTAGAATATATTGGCCAGGCAGTGGCTCACGCCTGTAATCCCAGCACGTTGAAAGACCATGGCAGGCAGATCACTTGAAGTCAGGAGTTCGAGACCAGAATGACCAACACTTCTCCTGTTGTCCTTCCCAGCTTCTCCGTCACCTCCCCTTTTCCCTAGTTTATAAAACAGGAGAAAAGGGAGAAAGGAAAAAGTTGGAAAGAAACAGAAGTAAGATAAATAGCTAGATGACCTTGGCACCACCACCTGGCCCTGGTGGTTAAAATAATAATAATAATAATAATAATAATAATAATAATAATAACACCTGACCAAAACTACTGGTGTTATCTGTTATCTGTAAATTCCAGACATTGTATGAGAAAGCACTGTAAAACTTTTTGTTCTGTTAGCTGATGTATGTAGCCCCCAGTCACGTTCCTCACGCTTACTTGATTTATCACGACCTTTTCACGTGGACCCCTTAGAGTTGTAAGCCCTTAAAAGGGCTAGGAATTTCTTTTTCGGGGAGCTTGGCTCTTAAGACGGACTCTGCCCATGCTCCCGGCCGAATAAAAACCTCTTCCTTCTTTAATCCACTGGCTGAGTTTTGTCTGCGGTTCCTCCTGCTACACCACCTCTTCCCAGCAAAGGCACGCTGGCAGGCCCAGCCCTTGTCTATGGGGCTGCACCCCACTAGCAGCCCGCACCCCACCTCAGCCTCAGCTGCCTCCCCTGAGCTGAAATGTCTGCAAGGGTCCCTTGGGAACCTGCTTGGTTTATTTAGAATGGGTCTAGATGCAACAAACCTGAGAGCTGTGATTGCGGAGAAGAGAGCACAGAGGGAGCTCCTCCTCCTTCTACTGCTTCCCAGCAACTGAAGGAGGTTGCCCTGCCAACAAGGGGGAAACTCTGTCTTGGTTCCCAGGAACCAATCAGGCCCAGAATACCCTCCACGTGGGCAGGCATGTGGCTCTTCAGGCCCCGCCCTGCCGGTGGTCCCGCCCCCACCTTTCATTCATAGCTGGCTGCTGGGAGCTTTCAGGTTTCTCCACTGTAAGGAAGTTCTTAGAGATCATCATCTTACAATGAATTATACTAAAATTACTGTAACCAAATCTGCTTCATGCATTATCTGGCATCCAAGGAACTCCCTTTCCCATGTGGTCTCTTGAGTTTTTTAGAAATTAGAAGGGAGAGAGAGAAAATTTCTGCAGGTGCTTTCAGAAAAAACATTGCCATGAACTAAGTCTATTCTGTGATGTCAATTTATATTTTCAATACGTATATAGATTTAACACATATGTATTTAATTTACATGTTTTGAAAATAACACACACGTTCAATCAAAGTAACAAGAGTAATAGGGGAAATTTCCTAAAATTTATACACTAAATACATCACATTTTTATAATTATCACTTTGATAGAACAACTTAGAATCTATAGTTTCAACAAATGTGGAGGCTTATGTAAAAGAAAATCGGGCTGGGTGCAGTGGCTCACTCCTGTAATTCCAGCACTTTGGGTGACTGAGTCAGGTGGATCACTTGAGGTCAGGAGTTTGAGACCAGCCTGGCCAACATGGTTGGCCAGGAGAATAGGGAACTCACATATGCTGCAAATAGGAATGTAAAATATTGCAGCCACCTTGAAAACAAAATGAAATAAAAATGTGGCTATCCCTCAAAATGTTGCACATAAAATCATTACAGGACACAGAAATTCTAACCCAAAGTTAGTATGCAAAAGAAATGAAATTCCTATTATCATACAAAGACTCTTATATGAATGCTCATAACATGTGGTAATGCCCTTGCAATAGAATGCTACTTGCCATTGAAGAGGAATGATGCAATAATGCAAGCTACAACAGAAATGAAACCCAAAAACATTAGGCTAAGTGAAAGAAACCAGACCCAAAACATCACATAATTCATGATCCTGGCTATTAGAAACTCTGAAAATAGGCTCATCTATAGAGACATAAAATTGATTGTTGTCTAGATCTGACATGGCAAAGGTGAATGCAAATAGGATGCATTTTCCTCTTAAGGGATAGGAATATTTTAAACTTAAGTTGTAATTAAGCTCGCATGGCTCTATAAATATACTAAATAGTTTGGCGTTGTACTTAAAATATGTGATTATATGATATAAAATATACACCAGTAAAGCGTTTTAAAAAATTAATATGTCCACATACACTAAGGTTGTTTAAGATTTTCAGAAACCCAAGTCACAGATTGTAAAAATGAAATCTATTTCTTGTCCATTTGAAAGCATAATAAAGAAAAGGGAGGCGGCAAGCAAACACGCAAAGCTTTGGTTACTGATGCAGGGGTATTAATAGGTAGGAACCATGTGAATCGTTTAACCAGGTCAGAAAAGCAAAGGAAATGATTGTAATTTATTGAAGATCACTCTGACTCAGAGTGACTCAGATTGTTAGGAATGTGAAAGCTGTACTCATAGAGTTGGGCATATTTCTTATCAAACACAGCTCAAAAGAGCCTTCTCACAGAAAGGTTATCAAGGACTCTCCTTTGTGCAGTTGCCTGGAGTTTTACAGTTGTCTACCGCCAGTCCTAAAACTGTGTTCTAGTCACTCATTCTAAACCCAATGAAACAGTCAAATCTAATACGAAACTCCACATTTCATGACGACCGCATTCAATAACTTGCCGCCTTTTCTCTTTTTTTTTTCCATTTTATTTTTTTCAATTTTTGGCCAGCCCTCCGCATTCCCTCTGTTTGTTGCTCCCCCTGTCGCCGCTGGCTCTGGAGCAAAATTGTCCACCTCGGCAGCTCCGCGTTCTGCACGCCTTCTGCGGGTCCGCCTTCTGCACCGGGCTCCTGTGCTGGCTGGCTCAGGACCTGTAGGGCGGGCTCGGCCCTCACAGGGCTCAGATGTCCCCTGACATTCCCGGGAGCCCATGGCGGAGCCCCGCATCAGGCCGCGCTCCCCTCAGCAGGCGCCCCAGGGGCTGGGATCTGTGCTAGAAACTGCGCCTGGCAGAGAAGGAGCAGGGGGACGCAGGCCCCACCCTCCGCTCCGCACTGTGTGCCAAGTAACCTCAATTCCAATTCCCTAATAAAAGGATACAGAGGTGCGCAACTAGCTCCTCCCTTCCTGCTGCGGGCGCTTGAGGGGTGGCCCCACTGTCCCCTAGGCTGGAGGAGCTTCCCTGCCCAGGAGCCCGGCCACTCCCCCGAACTGAGTTTGCCCAGCGCCATGTGCGGCAGGCGGGAGCCCAGACCTCCTGGCCCCCTCCACCGGGCGGTGCCCAAGGCGAAGCAGGTTTCACTTCCTTCCTCTGGGACCCAGAAAGGTCTGAAGATGGGAAAACACCCGCCCCGGGTAGGGGCGACCCCAGGGGCCCCACGGATCTATCTCCCAGACTCCCTACAGAAGGGCCTTGCAGGACGGGACATGCTGAGGCCCCTTCCTTCCACCCTTAACCCCTCCCGGGAAAAGTCATTCCCCTGTGAGACCCACTAGGTTATTTCTGCGCACCCCGCACTGATCTCTGGCCTTGGAGCACCCTCGAGTTTTCCCCGCCCGGAACGTGGGGACTCCACAATTACACCTCTCCAAAGACCCCTCCCAAACCTGTCTCCTGGCATCAGCGATGCTGACACAGGTGGCGACCGCCCAGGGTGTCTCCTTCCCAGTCCCAACCACCTCTGAGTCTCCACAATGACTTCCTCAGGTGCAGGGCTGTACTGAGACCCCGCACAGCGACCCCGAAACAGACGGCAACCCTCCAGCACTCCCTCAGACATCCCGCCCACCCTGCATGGGAGACCAGGCCTCACTCTCCACTCAGGCCATGGCTTCCCCCAACCACCCCTAAAAAGATGCTTTCCGGGAGATTCCACACAGGGCACCTCTCTCACACAGGGGCGACCCTATAAATCCTTCCCAAGACATCCTGGGCCCTCCCCAGATGGTGACCTCACAAGCGAAGGACTCCCCTGGAGAGGATCCTCAGACACCATCCTGAAAGCCACCACCACAACCAGAAAGACCCAAGGGAGAAATGTGGCCACGAAATGCATCTCCACACACTGACTTCTCCGGAACTCACAGCCACCTCACCCTATGGAGACCTGAAAACGCTATTGGCACGTTGCAATGAAAAGGAGTCCAGCAGAACTTCCCTCAGGACAATCCATTTTCCTTTTATTCATTATGCAGTGGAGCTAAAGTGCATGACACGAAGAATTTTATACAAAATTTTAAGTTCTTATGTATAGGTTTTCATGGAAATTTAAACATTTAACAATGATACAGATAACAAATAAACCCATCCTAAGTACTTTATCGCTAGGTTTCAGAAATTCTTATTTTGTCATTTATTTTCAGCTATCAATCCAAATATCCTAGTAGTATTTTAAATCAAATATAACAGTATCATTAATTTTGGAAAAATTTAACTATGTCTAACAACTGAAGAAAAAAAGAAAATATTATCACAATACAATTTTTAATATATAAAATAAATTTGTGTATTCACCGAAGAGTAGATTCTACAAAGACTGTAGGCTTTGCATGAAATGTTTTAACGTGTTTAGTCTAATATTTTATCTTCAGACACAAAATACCAATACATGAAAATATTCAATTACATATAAAGGGCCATAGATTATGGTTGGAGGAGGAAATTGCAAACCGACAGTGGGATATTCCAAACCACTGCACTGTGAAAGTAAACACAAGAAAGAAAATAGGGATTCCTACTGTTCCCGATAAAGGGAAAAGAAAGGTAACTCCCAGAGAGCCACTCCCTCTTTACCGTATTCAAATGTCTAGAACAAAGCACAGGTCTGGCGGTACCCAAGGAATGATGGAGGATTCAGGGTGTAACAAAAGACAGTAGGGATCATGGGGCATCTTAGGATTCTGCCCCCCCACATTCCCCCTTGCACAAAAACCTCATCTAACATCTAACATTGGTGGGGATCTGGTCTTCTTGTAAGAAAAAAGAAAGTCTCAGAAAGTGTTTCCCTTGTAGACTCTAAGGCAGGTTGATCCTCAGCACCTTCTACTTCAGAAGCCAGAAAATTCTTTCTTGATTGAGAAGGGGTGCAGTCCTGTGCACCATAGGAGTCCCATTGTTGACTGCATGTCAGTGGGTGCCACCAGTTATCACAACCAGAGCTGTCTGGGCAAACTTCTTCAGGATGCAGAAGTTGCTCCTGTGAGAACTGCTACTCCTCTCCATATTTGAACAGACTGACAGATGCAGGCAGCACCAGCAATCTCTTGAACCACTGAGGTGCACTGGAAAATGTGTCACCGTGTGTCCCTGTGTTAGAATTATAGAGAGGCTTTTGACTTGTTGACAAGTGCTGAGACCATACAATGCACCAGGGCAAGATTAGCTGGGAAAATGAGCTCCTAATAACCTTTTGAACCCAGATGTTCCTCTTTTGTTGTTTTCCCAGAACTGGGTAAATTCAGTCTTCACTTCTGTAGCTCCCCTAACAATCCCAAGGCCAGGTCTTTTACTGCTTCCCTAGGTGGCCTGTCCATTATCAACCTGGGGGAAGATGAGCTAATTTCATCTCTTTCTTTATAACCACGATGTGGGGGCCTGATTTCACATGCACAGATTCCCTCCAAAGACAAGATGAGCAGGCTTGAGCCACCCTGGTGCTTGCAGTAATGACAGCCTTGCCCTGATGCTTGACACCATTGTTGAGTTTTGGGCCACCCTGCATTCAGTGCGTCAGTGGACAGAGAACCAAACCCAGGTGCTCTCACAAATCGGGAGCCAATTCTAAAGTTTTTTGAGCTCCAGCTCAGCTGAGACCGCTGTCACCTGCTAGGTACTGTGGGTGACTATGGACACCACTGGTACCTGCTTGAGACTGTGGGTGACTGTGGACTCTGAGCTGGGATGTGCTGTGTCCATGTGACACTCCTTCTCCCCAGGAGTTGTTCAAGAAGATAGTGCCTTAGGAATGCCATCTGGACCCAGTGGAAGAGGAAGGGCAGGAAGCACCTGGCACCCACTGTTCATACCACCATGACACAGTTCCACAATGCGGCTAAATTGAAGATGCTTCCTCTTGATGAAAATCCTAAACAACAACAACAACAACAAGAAAATATATAACAAAACAAACAAGAAAAAAAGAAAATCCTAATTTTGCTGTTTCTTTCAGCAGAAGTGATATTTTCTAGTCTTTACAGTTGAGAAGTCCAGGGTCTTATAAGGCTAATTTTTCTTTTTAAGATAAGATGGCATTAGAGCACCGAATACCAATGAAGTTCATGCTGATAGCCCTTTTCATAGCAGCGGCATGTTGATATAAGTCTTTGTATTCACACGGCCGTGACATAGCCTAGGAAAGTAAGTCAAAGAGAAAATGTACAATTTAAAAAAGGGCTCCGATCTTTTTTTTTTTTTTTTTGTGAGACAGAGTCTTGCTCTGCTGCCCAGCCTGGGGTGCAGTGGTGCAATCTCGGCTCACTGCAAGCTCTGCCTCCCAGGTTCACACCATTCTCCTGCCCCAGCCTCCCGAGTAGCTGGGACTAGAGGCATCCGCCACCAACCCCGGCATTTTTTTGTATTGTTAGTAGAGATGAGGTTTCTCCACATTAGCCAGGATGCTCTCCATCTCCTGCCCTCGTGATCTACCCGCCTAGGCCTCCCAAGGTTCTGGGATTACAGGTGTCAGCCACTGCGCCCGGCCAGGCTCCAGCATTTTTTAAAAGGCATCACTGATGAGAAGCCACACATACAGATTCCTTTAGATGGTCCCCTTGCAACTGCTTTGGCTGAGGTTTACACTGCCAGGTTCTGAGGATGCTACTCCTTGCCCATTCACTAAGGTGATCTCCTTTAAAGGCTATGACTAGATTGCCAGAACCAAGAGGAACTTACCCTATTAAGTAACTTTAAAATTGGGCTCATCGCTTGATGATAGTCACATAAAAAATAAAATAGGACTCCCAAAGATTTCAAGAGTATTGTGACAAGAACCTAACAACTATATCATCTGTTACCTTTGCACTTGTTCCTTCGACATAATAAACATGCACTTGTGCCAAAAAATCAATTTACTCAGCGATTCAAATTCTACCCAATCCTTATTAGTTACCACATACTCAAAGCAAATTTTAATGAGACAGGTGTGTGCTGGGCTGTTTTGGAACATCCAAGAAGTCTAATGACTGAAGCACCGTAAGGTGCTACTTTACTTGCACATTGTGGTAGAAAAAAGGATTATTCTAAAGTACCACCAAGATACCAGAGAAAGTGCCAATTTTGTATGTGTCTATTTCAGTTGCAATTTTCCTGGATACTCACCAAGCTTCATAAGCCATAAATCTTACATTGCCCCATGAAAGTTACCATTTTCATTAAAAACCTATGTCCTTCCTACCCAGTACTTGAAACACTGGTACCTTATTCAGTTTAAGTACAAGTCTCTCAGCCACTTCTGCTTTGTCTAATAAACTCATGGGACTGCACCGTGATACATACAGTAGACAATGACATAAATTTGCAAACTGTGTAAGTAAAAGACAGTCAAGAGGGGTAAGTGCATTGTGTATATAGGTATAATCAGGAATACAATTGCATTTATTCACGTATTGCTGTGTGAACAGATAAGAGGTTAAAAACAAAACACATTAAAATCAGATTAAATTTAATTAAAATATTCTGAATTGTGGTCACAGCAGAAAGAATATCAATAATTTTTTAAGAATATGGATCATTGGCCAGGCGTGTTGGCTCCAGCACTTTGGGAAGCCAAGGAGGGTGGATCACCTGAGGTCAGGAGTTGGAGACCAGCCTGACCAACATGACGAAACCTGGTCTCTACTACAAATACAAAATTAGCCCAGTGTGATGGTGCATGCCTGTAATCCCAGCTACTTGGGGAGCTGAGGCAGAATTGCTTGAACCCGGGAGGCAGAGGTTGTGGTGGGCCGAGATAGCGTCATTGCACTCCAGCCTGGGCAACAAGAGCGAAACTCCATCTCAGAAAAAAAAAAAAAAAAAATATGGATCGTTGGCTGGGTGTGGTGGGTCACACCTGTAATCTCAGCACTTTGGGAAGCCAAGGAGGGTGGATCATCTGAGGTCGGGAGTTCGAGACCAGCCTGACCAACATGGAGAAACCCCATCTCTACTAAAAATACAAAATTAGCTGGTGTGGTGTTGCATGCCTGTAATCCCAGCTACTTGGGAGGCTGAGGAAGGAGAATTGCTTGAACCCAGGAGACGGAGGTTGCCGTGAGCCAAGATCATGTCATTGCACTTCAGCCTGGGCAACAAGAGTGAAACTCTGTTTCAAAAAACAAAAAAATTAATTAATTAATTAAGAATATGGATCCTTATGCCTGTAATCACTGAACTTTGGGAGGCTGAGACGGGTGGATCACAAGGTAAGGAGATCGAGACCATCCTGGCTAATATGGTGAAACCTCGTCTCTACTAAAAATACAAAAAATTAGCCAGGCGTGGTGGCAGGTGCCTGTAGTCCCAGTTACTCCGGAGGCTGAGGCAAGAGAATGGCGTGAACCTTGGAGGCGGAGCTCGCAGTGAGCCGAGATCGCACCATTGCACTCCAGCCTGGGCAACAGAGTGAGAATCCATCTATTTAAAAAAAAATATATATATATATATATATATACACATATATATATACATATATATATATATATGGATCCTTTTATAAACTGTAAAAGATAAGAAATATGATGCCAAAGAAATAAGCTCTTCAGTCTGTTAATTTTAAGGCTTTCATTTTCCTAATCACTACTTAATATGATTTTGTAACAGACGTTGTCTTTTGTGGCAGATGGAAAAGTCCACTAAGTGACTTCACATCCTTACCTCCAGTTTCTGGGCTTTATCTTTGTGAAGAAAACTAAATAGAAAATACAGGTCATGGTCATTTGCCAAGGCACGCAGATCAAAGTAATATTTTGCATAAACACCGGCAGATACATGAATATTAAACTCAAGTAGCTCCAAGAAACACTTCTCCATCTTGCTCCTGGGGGAGGAGAAACACAATAAAACCAACATAGAACAATTCTAGTCAAGTGTGTTATCTTTTAAAATATCATTCTGAGCTACTAGGATGCTCTAAATTCCATTTTGAAACAAATAAAGGCTGCCTGGTCAGGTCCCTACACTAATGTCCAAACGAGACACAGCTGCTCGGGGTCTCTTCTGCATCCCAGCACCCCAAGTTTGGGATGAGGGAAAGGTGGAAGCCTCTTCTGCATTCATGCTGCTGACTCGGGGCTCATTCTTCAGAGTTCCCTTAGGGCAGCTGCACAACTCAAACTCCATGCTCATTCACAAGCCCCGCAATAGCAATCCCACGACAGGAATGACGGGTGCCATTTATTAGCTCTGAAGGACCTCCAGGCATTTGTACCAGGACGACAACAGGAAGGGCCTTACTGAAGTAGAGAAGCACCAACAAGAGGACCGGGCACATCTCCATGGCAACAAATGGACCCATGGAGAACCAGCCTATTATCTCAGAGGAGGAAAAACTCTAAGGCTACAAGAAGGATTCATCCCAAATAAATACATAAGCAAGCTACATTCCATGGCAACAAGAATCCCCTTCCTTCTGCTCCAGCACACAAGGCTATGTCAAGGGGGCATAATGCAGGTTTCTGCTCACCTCAGTATTATGAAGAGTTGAAACTGCCACTGTGACAGGCAAGGATATTCTTTAAAGTTTGAAAGGCAGAAAAATCAAGAAGAGACATTTTGCTAGACTAAACCCATTTTATGATGTGATTTTTTAGTAGGGCCCTGGCCTTATACACGCAGTGTTGCTCCTGAGTTGGGAATTCAACCCTGAAGTGCTCAGCATCTGTCACCCGTGGCCAGAACAGGATGTGGGCGAGTTGAATGCAGTGGGAGAGGAAAGGGCTGGGAGCCTTCCTCTGCCACACGGTCATCCAGCAGCCCTCACCAAGGCTAAATTAATAGGTATACAGAGTAAATCTGGTTGCTCTCAGAGTAACCCCTGTAATGAGTTAACTGCTTAAAAATGATCACTATCTGAACAATACATTTGGTTTCTTGGTTTGAAAGTTTTAATATTTTACCAACTGGCTAAGTCAACAAATGCTTGATGTTCTCCTGTAAGGGGGACAGTTAGACCCCGAGCCAAGATGTGGTGATCTCATTTGCTGCTTAAAACCCAGCTGAACCTACCAAAATTAATTTCCTGTTCACATGTCCATAAGTCTGTAGAAATTTAAATGTGTATATAATTTGATTTATATTATAATTTGAATTATATGTATATAAGATTCAAACAGTATATGAATAGATAGCTAATGAGGACTAGACTTATCACAGGAATTAAAGGCCCTTCACGATCCCTTTTTATTTTCTCTACTAGTACATTGTAACCGTGTAGAAATACAGTACTTCACAGAATTAACATACTAATAGAAATTTAATCCCGAAGAAAAGCATTCTGTGCATAACAGAATATGCATCTTCTGGGCTTTGTGGTTTTTTAAAATGGCTAGATGATTGAACAACATACCATTTACAGAGACAGCAAATTTTCCAAATAGCGGCTACTTAGTTTAACTTACTCTTTAGAACGGAAATGCATTCTAGGGAGACAGATAGAGGTTCGAAAGTTTTAAGAAAAATCTTATAGACACCAATTTTTTAACTATTAAATTTACACTCAAAATGGGGCCACTGCAAACAGTCAACAGCAGGGGGCTGAGACAAATGTCTATTAAATGCTTTGACATCATGCTTTTCAACTTCCCAAGATCATAAACAGAAGCAGCCTGTTCGGAGCATAGCTCCTATTGTTTCTCCATTCACACAGCAACAGCACTGTTTGGAACTGGTCTTCTTGGAGCTGGGCTCTGCCCCCACTGCTCCTGGAGCTCACTTCTGTGGAAACCTGCACAGATCCCTGCATGCGTTCTGATCCTGTGACTAGAACTCAGAGCCCCAGTCAGCTGAGCTGCAGGTTTTGAGAACAATTCAGCTGCCACGATGGTAGATCTAAGTGTTCATGATTACAAATTTGAAACAGCCTTTGCAAAAATTGCAACTGAGAAAATCATGACAGTGAAAGCGAGCTGATTAGGTGACTTCACCTTGCTTCTAACCTCCAAGCTGTCCTTTTTCATTCCTAGGCAGAGGCCAAACTAACTTTGGGATGAACTTTGTTTATAGTTTAACTTTGAAACAAAGACAGTAGCAGCCCTTTCCCAAAACAAACCTGCTTCCTGCCTAGGGACTAGACTGCCTTTCCAGAACTAACATATCCGCCACAAGATTAGAAAGTATGGTTTAGGAGTCAAGAGGCTGAAGCCTGCAAGGGTCTGAGCCTCCCCATATTGCTCCTGGGAATAGCATCACTATTGTGAAACCTAAGATCAGTGCTTGAGATATTTTGCAGACCCTGCATTGGGATCAGGTGGCACCACCTCAATCAATAAACTTGGCTCATCTGGTTTTGTGGCCCCCACCCAGGAACCACTTCAGTGCAGGAGGACAGCTGCAATTCTCTCTGATTCCATCTCTGATGCGACCAATCAGCACTCCCCTCTTTCTGACCCCCCTGCTCACCAAATTATTCTTTAAAACACCATCCCAGAGTTTTCAGAGAGACTAATTTGAGTAATAGTAAAACTCTGGTCTCTCTGCATGAACTAAATTCTTTCTCTATCGCAATTTCCCTGACGTAATAAAATCAGCTCTGGCCAGGCAGCAGGCAAGGAGAACTCAGGCAGTCACAAATCTTGATTCCTTCGAGGGACCAGTTTACAAATGGATGACTATGATCAAGGCCACTTTAGTGTTTGCAATGTCCAAAGTACTTCCATTAGTTTCAAATTCATTTGCTGTCTGTCTTTGCTAAAATGGCTACCAGAAATATCACCATGATCACTTGGTCTACGCTATTAGCAAAGTGGTGGCTAAAATGGTTTTTTGTTTTTCTTTTTGAGACAGGGTCTGGCTCCATCACCCAGGGCTGGAGTGCCGTGATGTGATCACAGTTCACTGCAGCCTCAACTTCCCAGGCTCAGGCAATTCTCCCACCTCAGACTCCCAGGTAGCTGGGACTACTACTGCCTGCCACCAGGTACGGCTAATCTTTTTTTTTTTTAAAGAATTTGTATGGACAGGGTTCACTGTGTTAACCAGCAGGTCTTCAACTCCTGAGCTCAAGCGATCCACTCACCTCAGCCTCCTGAAGTGCTGGGATAACAGGCATGAGCCACTGAGCTCAGCCGCAAAGGGGTGATTTTTAAACGTAGATATACACTGAGGTATATCTACAATAGACTCTGTATCTTCAATTGCAGACATACACTGAGGTGATTCAGAATGACAGTATTATATGGAGTCACGGACAAACGTCACAAAACTAACTCGTGTCATGCCTGGAACGATCTTGATCTGCTGCTGCTGCTCAATGTGAACAAGAGCTGCTCCCTCATCTTGCACAGATGCAGCCCACACAGCTGTCCTGACTGTCTAGCGGGCACCCAGGAAGGCTGTGCTGAAAATGCCTCCCTGTTCACCCTGCCTGCCAGCTCCAGGTCCCTTCCCTTCACAGCAGTCATGAGGCGGGATTGGAAGGGAGCCCTGGTGAAGCTGTGTTTCAGTGTCATGTTGGTGCATCTGGGAGGAACTCCATGACTCTGCAAGGCTCCTCACACTCTCATGGGCAACTCCAGACCTCAGCGTGCTGCTGCGGATGTCTGAGTACCCATGGAGCCTTGTGAGTGTGTTGGGCATGGGAAGATGCCCCAGAAGTGCTTCTCATGCTGCGGGAGGTGAAAGTTGGAGCTTCTAATTCATCAGGCTGATTTCCAAACACACGCAACACTCCCAACGGGGAGGGGCCAGGGCACAGGAATCTGAGGCTATTTAACTTCATATCTCAAGGTTCCTATAAAAACAGATCTTCAGATAAAAGGAGAGGAAAGGACCAGCAAAAGCAACTACACAATGAGTGACTTAGATTGAAGCTATAACTTATCCATAGTCCAGAGTCTTTAAGAACATAATAGTGGCCAATTATTTCAAAGGCGAAATGTTTGCCCCTTAAAAAGGGACTGAAACTGGCAGATAGCTTCTAAAAAGCTATAAAGACATTTACCGTACTGTGTCATTCTGATAGTACACTTGTAAGAGGTTTGCCAAAACATAATCAGAAAAATCCTTTTCAGTTTATCCAGGAGGTTATTACAACAATAACACATCAAGCCCTACCCATTAATGCTGGAAAATACGAACTGTTACACGAAAACTGGATAGAGAGAAGTCTGTGGTCTTATGCCTATTTCCTTTACCTGCACAATCGAACCTATAAAGATATTTTTTTACAGTCTTAACTTGGAGAGCAATGAGGTATGGAAACTGGTTACACATTTCGCCAAAATCTGACAAACTCACACATTCTCAACTGCAACATCCTGGGGATTCTGGCTGTCATCCTCACTCCACAGACCACGGTTTCTCCAAACCTTGGAGGCAAGAAGCATGGCTCCGAGGACAATCTTTTTCCAATTAGTAGGACAAAGATCGATGTTAGCACTAGTTAAAAGTCGTTCGATGTACACCTGCAAAATAGAGCACTGGTCTTTGATTTCAGTTCAGTGTAAGCGTGGTGATAAAAACATTTAAGAATGAAAGATTTCTTCTGGTTTTGACCACAAAGTAAGTGCCTTTTATTCTTATGTTCCGCAGAGACTTTGCTCAAAGTAAGAGGCCAAATCACAGTCATAGTCAGATACCTCTGCAGCCTACTCTGCCCATAGACATTTCCAGCCCAATTTCGGTCACAGGGATGACTGGACATTCCTGGGCATGAAGAGAGGCACCATCAGCACCTTCACACTCATGAAAGGCAGCACAAACTCAGGCCCAGTGCAGATTAAGGTTGTTCAGGAAACGCTCCAGCACCGTCCGTGTGCTGAGTCACGCCTGGCTGGCAGGTAGATAGGAATTCTACAGGTGTGCCATGCTTGAATATGTAACACCCAAGTGATACTGAGGACACTGCTGTCTTCTCCTTTTCATAGTAACTAACCCACTCTTGGGACACCCACTGAGGAACTGTGGTCAAGAGCGCTTCCCAATGCCTGCCGTGCAGACAGCATGACAAGTGCAGGTCTCTGTGGCTGAGAAATAATCTCCATATTCAGTGCTTGATAAGGAACGTGTGTGTATGAAAGGAGGGTCCTGCTCACAGCCCCTATTTTCCATGTCTCCATAATCACTTCATGAAAACTCATTGCTTGTCCTACAGTATCGGCATTCAGTCAATTCGGTTGGTTTTTAGGCAGCTGTCGGCCTCTGTATCCCTGGGGTTCCTCTGAACCAGCCAAGCAGTCTATGAGACAATCTCAGGAAGTATTTTCTATCTATCCAATCTCTATCGTATGAAGAACTGGGTGAGGGACCAGCTGAGTGAAGGTGACAGAGGTGAGCTGGGAGGCGTTCCTATCCCAGAGAGTGCTCTGCAGAACAGTATGTCTCTATGCTACTTGACGTCTTTGTATCAAGACCAAAGGAAAACAGTTCATTTTAAGAGAGTTCATTTCTTGTCTAAAGGTTATCAGATTGGCGGCCCAGATCTGGCAATGTTCTCTGAATTCAACTGTGTTTTCAAAATCAAATGGCTGGTGAACACGATATGTTCTTATTCTGCTCTCTTTCTCCCTAACTCTGCACTAGCGGGTATCCTAGGAATGACCCTCCCTCCCAGGGTTCAACTCCACAGCATTCATTAGAGAGCACTTAAACAGCATTGGCGAGCCCTCAACTTCCTGTCACCTTTACTGGTAAGCTGGACCTGCTGACACTCACTGATACCACTTGTCCTCCTGGATCAGTGAGGAAGTTCCTTTTTTAACACCAACTCTTGTATCAGCACGGATCCCATCCCAATTTTGCAGAACACTGTTGCCCCAAATCACCTCTTCTTGAAGACTTTCTCCCTCTCTGCCAGAGATTTTCCCCAATACAAATGTGTTTCCTGTTCCCATCCTGCTCCCCGCAGCTCCCAAGGCATCCTCTCATTTGCTCACAGTATCAGGCCCTGTTGCCAGCTCCTCACCTCCCATCTCTCCTTAACCCACCTCACCCACCCCCAACACTCGCCTGAGACTCCTCTTGCCAAGGTCCTCAGAGTTTTGACACCTACAAACCAGAGCCCTTCACCCCAAGGCTCCACTCCCCAAGCTGGCCCTCATCTTGTCCAGGGAATTGTCATTGACCTAGCTCCTGGGGACTAATACTTACATGTGAGTTACCCTGCTCCAATCTGTGTGCAAACACTCTGTGCCCACCTTCACTGGTAGGCTGCCTGCTTCAGATTCTGAGCTGCCACGGGTCACAGCTCACCTATATCACTCTAATTGTTTCTTGGTCCTCTTCACCGCCCCAACCTTCCTCCCAACTGTGGTCTACTCTCCCCAAAGCAGTCAGCATAACCTCTTAAATTAAGAACACTGCACTCCGCTGCTCAAGATCTACTATGAGTCCCCTCAACAAACTGGAATAAAACCTGAACTTCTTCCCATGGCCTGCAAGCCAAAGGGCTCTGTGAGCTGTGGCACTGCCTGTGCGGCATCACCTCTTCCGTTCTTTCCTTCATTCCTCCCACCTTGCGGGCCCCTGCTGTTTGTTCCTTGAACACACATGAAATGTGTTCCTGTCTCAGTCTTCACACTCATCCCACTGCCTGTCATGCCAGCACCCCTTATTGTCCTCGATTTATAGTTAGGTCATTGTTCAAATGTGACCCACTACAGAGGCTCTTCCTGATCATTCTATCTGAATTAGTGAGCCCCTCCCATCCCTCTCTCTTTATCCTGCTTTATTGTTTTGCTATTTGCTATTACCTGAAAAAAATGCTTTCCTCATTACACCATAAGCTCATAAAGACAAGCACCGTTTTCCACCTGTCATCTTCTCTACTCCAGCACTTAGAAGAGTAGCACAGGGTCGGCATCCAGGGCATGTTTATGGAACAGACAACTTCTTGGCAGCATTTAGCACTGTGACCACAGCCTTTCCTATCTTGAACCCTTTGTTCTTCTTTTATTATCCTCTCCTGCTCTTCCTCCTCCCCCTCTAGCCACTTTACCGGGGGCTTGTCCCTTACATGCTGGTAGTCCTTACAGAGCTATCTTCTGTCTACCACCTTTTCTTTTACTTCTTAGAGATGGGGACTTGCTATGCTGCCCAGGCTGGACATAAACTCCTAATCTCAAGTGATTCTCTTGCCCCAGCCTTCCAAGTAGATGGGACTATAGGTGTGTCCCACCATGCTCGGCTTCTCCACTTTCATTCTAAACACTTTCTCTGCATTTGAGCGGCTACTCTCTCTTTTTTTGAGAAATTTTCGCTCTCATTGGCCAGGCTGGAGTGCAGTGGCATGATCTCAGCTTACTGCAACCTCCACCTCCCGGGTTCAAGTGATTCTCCTGTTCCCACCCTGCTCAGCCTCCTGAATAGCTGGGATTACAGGCACCCTCCACCACACCTAGCTATTTTTTTTGTAGTTTTTAGTAGAGACAGGGTTTCACCATGTTGGTCAGGCTGCTCTCGAACTCCTGACCTCACATGATCAGCCTGCTTCAGCCTCCCAAAGTGCTGGGATTACAGGTGTGAGCCACTGTGCCCAGTGTTGAGCAGGTACTGTTACTCCTCATTCCTTATTTCCAGTTCAGATTCATGCTCAAGTCCCCTAGATCCAAATATTGACTGCACACGGCCACTCTGTTATCTTACAGGCACGCCAAATTTAGCCTGTCTACAGGGAACTCCCCCTTCTTCCAGTCCAGCTTTCCCTCCTGCATCAGCTCTCTCTCTCTCCAGCTGGAAGTTCCACTCCTGCTTCCCACCAGCATGTGCTGAGCATTCCAAAGGGCCTGCAGCTCGATGGAGAGGCCTGCCTCTCATCCACTGCCCACGGAGGGGTTTCCATGCAGGTGCCCAGCAAAAGCCTTCTCTTCAAAGCTCTAGCCAGATGCTAAAGGAGAGGGTACTGCTCTAAGTATCTTTTCTCTCCTGGCTGCGTGGTTGACATTCCTCTACAGGTTAGTGTGGGGAGGGGTAAACCAATCCCAGCCATCTGAAGAGAACTTCATATTCAGAATGAGTCTCACCGCAGGAATTCTGTGAGAACGATGTAGAGGTGAGGACACTGCTACAGCTTAGCAGCTCACTAGCAAAGCCCATGTCCAAGTATTAACTGGTAGCACATTATTGGGCAATTTCCGGAGCAGGCACAAGAGGTCAGCAGGAAGAAGGAAGCATTCAGAGCAGCAGCTCCCAGTCACAGCGTGCATCAGAAGTGCCCTGGGAATGTGGCCTGGGACTCAGCTTAGACCTACATTGGAATCTGTTGAAGGAGAAACCAGAAATCTCTCCTGCTGCCTTTAATAGCAATTTATTCTGTGATAAGAAAAGCAATGGCATCATTTTAAACCACACTGATGATTAAACTCACGTATGTGTGTTTAGCTGCTTGCACAGGTTTCTCTTAAAAGATCTGATGATAATTTCAGGACTCTACTTTTAGTTAGAAACATGGCCATATGCTGTGTAGTAGGCCAGTTCTTAAAGATGCTTTACAGATAAGAAATACCTTACCAAAGCTACGATTGCACACGGAGCTGTTAGTTTTATGATTTGAAAAAGAGTACAGAAATATCTGAAAATACAGTCGCGTTTGGGATCATGCTCAAACGATTTCCCTGGAATCTTCTCTTGCTGAAAGAAGAAAAAAAGGCAATATAAATATCCACTCAAGAAAGCATTTTAAGAGCTCTTAAGATGGCAGTGTTCACATTTGGGCCCATGTATCCTTCACAACAATTTTGATAGGATAAAATGTCTTTTAATTTAAAAAATATAAATAGTGGGGTCTTAAAGTATTTTTGGTTTTCAGCAAACATAGGCCCGAGGGTGGCCCTGTGGCTACTATGTATCTGAAGAAGGAATTTTAAAAAAGTTTTATAGCATTTAAACTGAATTGAACTTAAGTTGTTTTCTAATTCTATTCACAGAGATTATGCATATTTGTTAGGACTATTTACAAATATTTATATTATTTGCTGCTATAGAAAATTATTTTTTTAAATGACACATTTTGTTAGTTGGATGATATATTTACTCTCCTTAGTGCACTAATTAAACAAAGCTGCAAGTCAGCTCCTACTCCAGCATGCCCACTTGACAACACTCCTTATGTCAGATGATTAGACACAAAGAGGCAAGACTTAAAGGTGGGTGATATTGACTTCAGCATGAACTAAATACAGTTCTATGAGACAAAAGTAGAACCTCAAAGAAAGTGACACTTACTGAAAGTGGATGTATTGGCTCTTCAAAAATAGCCAGAGATCTATTTGCATATCTATAAAATAAGAATGTGCATTTAAGAAATTAATTCAGGAATTGTTAATATCTTAGTAAACTATCTGCTGGGAGTAGGGCATGGGGGGTGGAGAGAGATACCTTATGTTTGCTTTGGTAACATTCATTCACCAAAACAGTTTTTGCAATTTTTTCTCCTGGATCCTGGCCTTCAGAGGGTTTCTTTACCTCCTTTTCTTCAGCACATAATGTCCTGAACCGTGAATCTTTTCTACATTGATGAACCAGATTTGCCTTTAAATATTGACTCCCACTAACAGGCGATGGTAATAAACTACATCTATTTTCACTCCTCTAACCTCATGCTGGAACACAAGAACATTTTATAAAGCAGTAGTGGTTGGCAATAAAGTTTTTAGAACTTTTAATAAATGTGAATGAGATTCAGATTTCCCAAATCTTCCTTTATTATACTTTTATCATATTTGTTTTAGTTTGAGTTACAGAATTAATTGCCTTTGTATTTTAAAAGAGGCCAGTCTTTAATGAACTTTAAAAAACTAACACATTGTGTGCTCACTTAGGAAACCAGCGGTTCTCCAAATGTGCTTTGTGGACCCTGAGATTCCTTAGGAGGCCCGTGAGGTCAAAACTTTTTTTTTTTTTTTTTTTTTTTTTTTTTTTTTTTGGTGAGACACGGTTTTGCTCTTTCATCCATGATGGAGCACAGTGGTACAAACATGGCTCACTGGAGGCTTGACTCCCTGGGCTCAAGCGATCCTCCTGCCTCAGCCTCCCAAGTAGCTGGGATGAAATGTGCACACCATCATGCCCAGCTAATTTTTAATTCTTTTTTGGTATAGATGGGGTCTTGTCACATTACTCAGGCTAGTCTCAAACTCCTGGTCCCAAGTAATTCTCCAACCTTGGCCTCCCAAAGTGCTGGGATTACATGTGTCAACCTATGGCCCAAAAGGTTTTTATAAGAATACCAATTCAACCTGAGAAGCTGATTGAAAATAAAACATAAGAATAATTTATTACTTTCTAAAAGTATTAAGAAATCGCTTGCTATCTCACTGTTCAACACTTGTAATGGTTGCATAAAAGCGAAAGTGGGTAAAACTGCTGGCTTCTCAGTAAGAATATGGGCCGTGGTACCGAATTATACTAGTATTCATTCCACTCTTCACTGCCCCTTGCAGTTTTTGTTAAAGTAGCCTGCTTCACTAAAGAATGTCCTTGATGAAACAGTAACAATTAATGGTGTTATTAAATCCTGACCTCTCTTTTTAGTATCCTAAGAAATAAGTTCACGTAAAGCACTTCTGCATACTGAAGTATGGTCATGTTAAAGGAAAGCACTTGTGATTTAACTGTGAGCTGAACAAGCCAACTTTTCACAGAATACCATTTCTATCTGAAAGTATGATTGACTGCCATTCTCTAAAGGAAGCCAAGTGAGTCTGTCATTTCAAGGAAAAATAACAAGTATTTGTTGTCTATAATATATCTAAAGCTTTCAAATTAAAAATCAGGACTTGGAAAACTCATACCTACAAACTGTGAGCTTGGCAGCATCTCAATATTTGAAGACATTTTTATAATCATGGTGATACTAATGAAAGTGAGTTTTTGACACTATAAATGAACATGAATTAATATTTTCCAAATAGCCAATGCATAATATTATAAAAGGCGGTAAGGGGAAAGATCCATTCAGTGTACAAGAAAGATCAGTGAGTGTTAGTGGAATGAATTCATTGATATATATAATCCCATTATAACTATTTTAATCATTCAGTGCTTGTGGAGTTTTGGTGTGGTTAAAGAATACCCACAATTACCTGAAAGCTTTAAAGACACACCTTTTTTTGTACTATATATTTGCATGAGGCTAGGTCATCTTTTTATTGTTTCTTCACAATAAATTTCAAACAAGACATAAGCAAATACACTGTGGGACCCTCAATAATTTCAGAGTGAACAGTATCTTACAGACCAGTCCACAGATGACTCACTTTCACACTGTGAAATACGCACTCTACAGCTTATGTCTACAGTTAACACCTAACAGTGTGTGTCATATTATACAAAGTGATGAGCTGGAGTAACAAGGGAGGTTTTCAAAGAGCTCACCTGTGCTTTATGTTGTAATATATTGCCAAAGTCACACTGTGGAGAGAAAAAAAAAATATTTTTAACTACTGAGTTTATCACTTGTTTGGCCTGAAGATATGTTTTTAAAAGGGGGAGGAAGGAATCTTCTCAGTGGCCCTGAAATCCACTCATTCAAAACAGTACTATATGAGCCCGTTTCTTTTGTTTTAGCTTTCTGGCTTTATAGAGAAAATAGCATAACCAAACCACTAGGCAATATGCTGTTAGGAGACGTTTCTCCTGATGGTTATTATATATACATAATTACATATTTTCCCTGTCATTTGATCTTCTACCTATGGAATCTTTCATTCAGTGCAAGTCACTTACATCCATGTGTACACATGCTCACATTTAGGCCATACAGTAATGTTTTGCTTTTTAAGTGGCTAGGCCCTGCATTTCAACTGATTTAGTTCATCATCACTTACTCACTCGTTTGTCATTATTTCCCTAAAAGCACATAATGAATGTGCTTTATACCAACTAAATAATTTAAAATCACCTATGCATAATTATTAGCAGAAAATTTATTAGTCAACACAATGCACACAAAACTTGATGACACTTGTAGCGATCCTGAAATAAACAGCACTAAACAAACAGCATAATACCGCATCATACAATATTCATGACAGGTATTTCCACATTCGTTTAAACAAAATATTAGTGAACAAATACAACTCTTCAGATGTACGTTACTGTGGTCCTAAGTCATCCTCAGATGTTGTATGTCAGCAAACAGGAGCTTCTCTTGGATAAGTTCTGTGCTGCCATTTGCCCCCAGCATTTAAAATGAAGCTCAGAACAATTTGAGAAGGCAAATTCGAGTTGTAAAAAGTAGGCCATACAACATTATTAGCATCTAAGATGGATATTTCTATAGTGCCTCAAAAAGTTTCATCTCCGGCCGGGCGCGGTGGCTCAAGCCTGTAATCCCAGCACTTTGGGAGGCTGAGACGGGCGGATCACGAGGTCAGGAGATTGAGACCATCCTGGCTAACACGGTGAAACCCCGTCTCTACTAAAAAAATACAAAAAACTAGCCAGGCGATGTGGCAGGCGCCTATAGTCCCAGCTACTCGGGAGGCTGAGGCAGGAGAATGGCGTGAACCCGGAAGGCCGGGAGGCGGAGCTTGCAGTGAGCTGAGATCCAGCCACTGTACTCCAGCCCGGGTGACAGAGCGAGACTCCGTCTCAAAAAAAAAAAAAAAAAAAGTTTCAGCTCCAAATTGATTTCAAAATCACAGAATTTGAAGTTACATGCTGAAAAGACCACTGACTCTTACATGACACTCCATGAATTATCACCCATTTTACAAATAAGAGAACCAAACCTTCAAACTGATTTGCCCAAGGTCCCCATATAGTGCTTTTGTGAACTGCAGGTGTTCACAAAACACTATGGTATGGTTTAAATTTAAGCATATGCACACATACATAGAAATGACTTGCACAGACGAAAGGCTCTATGGGTAGAAAGAAGAGCAAATGACAGGGAAAACGTGTAATTTATGTTAGAACCATCACTCCTCTGCACAAAGGAAGCAGTGGCTCCCACGTCTGCTGCCCACTGGACCACCCGAGGAGCTTTAAAAACGGCCTCACCACCAGCTGGAGACATTGTGATTTAGTTGGTGTTGGACATGATTCGGGCATCAGGGTTGTTGGTAAAGTTCCCCAGGTGATTCCAATGTGCAACAAAGTTTGGGAATGATTGAGTTAGGGTTAAGGTCAGAATCATCTGGGATGCTTTTATCCATATAATGATACGTAACAGAGTTAACCATTTTTCTAAAAGGCTTGTGAGTGCCCAGAGATGAAGAAAATGTGGAGCTGGGAAGATGCATTTGTTTGCAGACACATATTTTGAAGAAACATATATAAGTGATTATAATATGGCTCACCCATCCCTTGGAGAACAATGGACTACTAATCATGAAAAACATCTTTCAAAATCTTTCCAAAAGCCAATTTGCTGTATTAATTTGCTCAGTAAATCTTTATTTCATCAAGGTAAATATACTACATGATCCCTTCTAAATTTTGAGAGCAAATTAAAACTAACTGTATTTCAAAAATAGACTTCTAGGCCAGGCACGGTAGCTCGTGCCTGTAACCATAGCACTTTGGGAGGCTGAGTTGGGTGGATTGCTTGAGCCCGGGAGTTTGAAACCAGCCTGGCCAACACAGCAAAACCCCATCTCTAAAAAAGAAAAAAAATTCTATCTAAAAAAACTTGTAAGAATTAGACTATGCTGGAAGAAAAAGCAGAACCTCTACTTGTTTGAGCAAAGTGAAGCTTAAAAACTCCTTTTGAATGGCATACTGAAACATCAGAATCTTTTGAAATCAGAACAAACCAGGGACTCTAGTCAAAAGAGAGTGGCTTTTTACTTAGGATTGAATACAAACATTAAGTGATGACTCCACAGAGGCCAAAACTCAGGGCTTTAGACACAGGTGGAGTCCAGTTCCTGCTGAAACACAATCTGATCTCAGTAACTGTTATACAGGAGAGAAGAAAGTGACATTATTATGAGTGTAAATTTGCCATTATTAGTTAAAGGAGAAGTTACTGACAAATGAGCTTAAAAAGCTAGTACATTAGAAACAAAATTAAGCCCGTAAGTTAGTCATGTTTATAGCCTGGAAAGTTAAGTTAGGAATAAGGACATTAACATGCTAAGTTCTCAAACTGTTTTCCCAAAATCAACACTCATAATCTAAGGAGACATTAATAATATTCCCTGGACACATCCAATGGAACTGGGCTTTGTTGTGGCTTTTTAAATAAACTTGAACCCATCGTTCGAGGGTGCTTTGAAAAGGCATGTCTGATTGTGGCCTATGAAGTGCTCATGCATGATGGGAAAATTTAAATGCAGATACACTGTGCACCACTGGAGGACAAGCCGTTCCGTCTTCCAAGAGTAGTTTCCAAAGTAGTACCCTTGGTCTTAGGCCTGTAGCCCATAAAGAAGTAATAATTTTTCCCAGAAACATCCAGTAAAAAGCACCTCTCCTTCCCATTAGGTTCAACACTGTCATAACATAAATGCATCAAATGAAGAGTTATGCTTTTTCTGGGATTGCTTATTTGCTATCTGGCTTTCCCTTCTACCACACAGCATCTAAGGTTAAAAGAGAAGCAGAAAATTCATATTGAGGTCCTGGAAATCCATATATCATTGACATCAATTTCTTAAACTGCTTGCTGAAAAGGACAACCAAACGGATGAAATGACAGAGGATGGCTGGGATGCTTTTAGCATATTGGGGTCTGTCACTCAGCCCTTGGCAGTCTCATTGAACTCACCTTTCTAATGTATATCTAAGATCAGGCTGGCTGACTGTGCTGTTATCTAGCAATATGGTGGAACATGAGCTGTATTTTCTATCAAGATGCCATGGAGGTATCTGAAGGAGAAGGAACATAAAGAAAAATGTCACAGTAGGCTGAACCTGCAAAAGTGTGGGCTGTTTTCCTTAGTCAAAATGTCAAACAATAAAGCATTAAGGTATTTCTTATGCCCCGTGACCTGCCTCAGAGTGGTATCATGAGCAGCTCTATGGGAAACTCATTGGAGGTGCTTAATTTCCGCAGATGATGTTCGAGGAATGGTTTATAAAATGCTAGCATTGCTATGATACCAATCATCAAACCTGGCAAGCCTCTATTATGAATTCCCTTTATAAATAATGGGAAAAGCTTAAAATAAGATTTCAGGTTTTTTTTTTTTTTTTTTACTATGCAGTAAAAAGCAGCTGAGATTTTCTATTTCTATTATTCATTAACTAAAACAAAATGTCGTGCATTAAATAATATTGACACAAGAGCATTTTTATTGCAGCAAATAAAGACCTCATACTATATTCACTAAGATACTAATAACAAGTGTACTCATTCAAGAGACAGTGTGATGGAACCAGCATTTTAGTGTCAGAGACTCTGTGCACCAGGGCGGCTCAGTGACCAAACAAGTGAAGGGACATAGGTTTCTCTGGGCCTGTTTCCTTGGGGGAAGATAGAAAAACTACTGCTTTAAGACTCCCTCACATCTGAAAATCAGATGATGGAAACAACTTCGGGAATTTAACTTTCACTACATGTTTACATAAGACTGTTATTACATTACTCAAATGAGAACTTCCGAGAACACTTTGCATTCATTTCAAAAGTTTATTGGTTTTATTCTGTAAGTTATCTGACACATATCATGGTCCTTTCTTGCCCCACTCATGCTGCTCTCTGCACAGAATACCAATTTCTTTCCCTCTTGTCCCAGCAAGCTGCACCTCCTCTGCCTTCTGGGATCCCTCTGCCAGCAGCCACACCACAAAACATTTCCAGTTTTGTGTACTTGTCAGTCTAAAGCACCGAGTGTTACATGATAGCAAGTGCCTGAGAGCATCCTCCTGGTGAGAAAGTAAGCCTCTCCAGGGGAGGGAGGGCCCTTCCTCTCCTACCTGCAGCTGCTGAGCACAGGATGTGGGAGGAATTAAGGAGTTCAATAAGCGCTTGACAAGTTATTTATATCAATTACAATTTGGAAGGTAAATCTTCCCACAGTTACAAATTGGTGAAAATCTATCTGCAGTGCTATCAGAGAGATGACAGTGAACTTTTTGAGCCCTCTAGAAAATAAACTACCTCTAAAACACTTTAAAAGTATCTGTTCATTTGTTGAGAGTGCAATAGTCAATATGGAAACTGCCTCATCAATGTTTTAAAAAATGCTCTTCCTGGCGGGCACGGTGGCTCACTCCGGTAATCCCAGCACTTTGGGAGGCTGAGGCAGGTGGATCATGAGGTCTGGAGTTGAAGACCAGCCTGGCCAAGATGGTGAAACCCCGTCTCTACTAAAAATAAAAAAATTTGCTGGGTGTGGTGGCGGGCATGCCTGTAATCCTAGCTATTCAGGAGGCTGAGGCAGAGAATTGCTTGATCCCGGGAAGCAGAGGTTGCAGTGAGCTGAGATCATGCCACTGCATTCCAGCCTGTGCAACAGAGCAAGAAAAAGAAATGCTCTTTCTTAAAAATAACAGCAGTAACCAAATCCTAGTCACCAAATAGTTGAAGAGATCAACAGCATTATTTGAAACTGCAAAATACCAATTATTTTAGCTTTAAAAAAATAACTCAGATGAGCCTTCTTCCCTCCTGTTGGGATACGCTTGTCTGCATCATGTTATCACCCTCTTCCGTCAGGGTCTCCCACAAGTACATGAAAGACAGGGAAGGGAGAAGATCCAGTGGTTGTTTATCAAAGTAGACAGTATTTTAAAAATGCCTGTAGCCAATAATCAAATATCCATACAATCTAACACCATTTTGCTTGTTTCAGATTTTTTTACTGTAAATTCACTTACTTCTTAACAAAAATTCCAGATGTTTTTGAACAACAGTACTATTTGAAGGACCAAATTCTCCTTCAAGGTAGAAATGTTTTAACTCTAGGTAAACTCTTATGTCTCTTAAGCGATTCTATTAATGTGTATACTTTACATTAACAGTGTATGTGGGTCAATGTATATATTTTTATTGACTCAAAAAACAAATATAGCATGAAAAATGAAAATGGACTCATTCGGATACTTGTATTCAAAGTGAAAGAAGGTATCCCTTAAGGTCATTACTATTAGGGGTAATACTGCATAATACTACACCATAACAAAACTTGTTTCTGAGGAAAAATCCATATATGAGAATAAAAAAAACAGAAAAAAAATGCACCAAAACACAGACTAGTTGGTACAGTGTTAGGTGGTATCTGTCCCCATTTTGTTCTATTTAAAATTTCATATAATGTATATATATATGTACACATACACACACACACATATATATGGAAGTCTTGCTCTATTTTTCACCCTGAAGTGCAATAGCCTGAACTCAGCTCACTGAAACCTCCACCTCCCAAGTTCAACCAATTCTCCTGCCTCGGCCTCCTGTGTAGCTGTAGCTGGAAATACAAGCGCGTGCCACCACGCTGGGCTATGTTTTGTGTTTTTAGTAGAGACAGGGTTTCACCATGTTGGCCAGGCTGGTCTCGAACTCCTGGCCTTAAGTGATTCACCTGTCTCAGCCTCTCAAAGTGCTGTGATACAGGCGTGAGTTCACCATGCCCAGCTCTCAAGATCACTTTTTTCTCCCTATTTTTTTACAAGACATTTCAGATATTTTTTAAATAATGACTTTTAGCTAACTTAAAAATTTCTAACACTTTGTGTACTAACGAAAACAGTCCATCTGTGTTGCACAGCAATGGGACCACATGGCATGTATGGAGTTTGAATAGAACTCTTACATAAAGCCTGAGTGGAAAAGTGTAATATGCTTATTGTAGGTATAAACAGAAATTGTCTGAATCAATGTCATAATCATACTGAATTTCAACTTAGATTTACACTTATATATGGGTTCTAAATTTGGATTAAATACGATGGATTTACCAGACATTTATTTTCTCTTCTTTCTGAAATCTCGTTAGTATTAGTCATAAAATAAACATTATACACAGGACCAGGAGACAGGATTGATGGCAGATGATTCTGAGTCAATGCTGCAATGTGAAAAGCAGATAGAGGAGTGGCAACTGACATAGAAGCACAACTTTGGAGCTGACGGGGAGTGACCAGAACAGAAACAGGCAGTCTTGTTTGTTTTGAAGAACCCAACTCAGGCTCCAAAATCAGAGGCACATGGTACCTGGGAAGGTAGGGTGAAACATACAACAGAAGCCAGCAAGGTCAACTGTAAATCTGTGCCTAGAGGCCCAAGTCCACCTCTCCTCCCATCTTTTAAGGAATTTTGATGTGTATTCTCTGGATATATTATACCCGAGGGTTTCTGGGCTTAGAGCTACAAGGGCTGAAACCTGGGAAGTGGGATTAAATTGCACATACAAAGGGAAACGCCACCTTCATTCTCAACCCTGCTTCTGGAAAGCCAGCAGCCATTCTTGCACTGCCAAGGCAGAAAATTGGGAGATCCTTCTTGGAAGAAAACTGAACCATTGCAAAGAAAATACCCTCATACCCTCATATAATACACTGAGGTCCCCCAAAAGAAAAGCTGGCTTGACCTCCAAGTCCCCACAATGAGACCCCTCAGTGAACAAAGTTCCTGCTTCCAAATAGAGAAAGCCAAAGACCACCACACATCTGAGGGAAGCCTCCAATGAGAGATGAAAACAACAGGAAAAAGGAATTCCTGGGACCAGTAAAAATTCAGGAGCAAAACTTTTAAAAAAAATCTTGAAATACCCTTAAGGAGATTTAAAAAATTCAATCAAAGGGTTAGCACAGAAAGTCAAAGAATCTCTAAGAAGCATAACAAAAGACAAATTGGAAAATAGGAGGGGAAGAAATTAAAGATCAATGCAGAAATACTGTCTAGGAGGTGCAACATCTGAATCATAAGAATACTAAAATAATAATAATAAAACAGAGAAAATAGGACAATTCTCTAAAAGAGACAGTCGGCAGGTCAATGGCCACAATAAAATAAAAGGTCCCCGCAAAGCTACATTATACAATTTCAGAATCCCAGGAATAGAGAAGGTCCTAAAAAGCTTGAGAAATGTAAAAATTGGTTACATATTATGTATCACACAATGGCAATAGCTTCAAGAACAATATAATGAAAACATAATAGAGAAATGTCTTCAGAACCATGAAATTTAGTTTTCACTCTAGAATTTTATACTCTATAACAAAGGAGGGGTTTTGAGAGAGGTTAGATCTCTATACATGTGTGTTCGTGAGTCTTTCCTTGGAAACTGTGCTCCAGCACCACTGGGAAGTAACACAAGACAGAGGGCAAGGCACAGTCTAGGACTCAGGGATCCAACAAGAGTGGTCGCAGAAGAGTTCAGAGAGGGCTCCCCGGCAGACAGGCTCAGGGCAGCCTAGGGAAACACTGGAGGAGGATAACCAAAGGCCAAGGAAAGTTGCTTCAAGAAAAAACATGGAACAGATGTTTTAGTAGATAAAACATTATTTTTGATAGGCATGTGACCAATGTTACAACACTTGGGAAAGAGTAACTGTCAAAAAAGAGGCAAAGGAACATAGTCAGAAAATTAATTCCACACACAAAATAACGAAGGATGTAAAAGCAAAGAGGCCAGTTGGGGGCTAATGGTAGCATTTGGCTTTATGAGCTATCATGGGCTAGGAAAAAGGGGGTTATCTGGGGAAGTGCAGAAGTGCTCAGATCTCAGAAATATTTAAGAGAAACAATGAAGGATGTACAAGGAGGAGGCACATTCAGAATACTATATGACTCAGCTGTGAATAATATGTTCATAGTCATAATCATGTAAATAACAATTAGCAATATAATAAAAAATGTGTTACAGGTGGAAGAAACGGGGAGGGAAATAAGACCACAGTGAAGTGAGGAAGCTACGCTTTCACCTGCTATGACAGGAAGTCAGCAGAAAGTGTCGAAGAAAGCAGACTTAGCTATTTTTAATTTTATTTGAATACAAAAGATTAAATATTTAAGGCAGATATTTTCATCACAACCTAATTGTGTAACTTAAATGTCAGACACCCTTAAAAATGGGCACAGTAAACTAAAGACTTTCCTGTATGAATCTGATACTTAGGAAAATACAAGAGATTTAGAAAATCCACCAAAAAAGGATCACACTAACAGCACTGACTCCCTGTTAAATTTTTAAGGAATCATGACAGATAGACTTTTAATTCAAACAATTTCTTAACTTTTCAAAAGCTTACTTACATAATATAGGTGAGAGCTCCTCCTCTTTTCTTGCACTAAGAATGAAAAAATAACTAGTCAATTCTGGTATAAACACCATAGAATAAAAAAGTAGTTACTAACCATCTGATTATCACTATAAAAAAGAGATAAAATTCTGTTTATAAAATTCTTACCAACAAAATTTATAATTTAAATAATCTGGCATGATGAATCTCATAAAGTAAAATCTAAAAATATAGTTTTATTTTTGACCTAACAGAAATTCTATTACAAAAAACTGAAAGAATCCTCACGTACACAAGGAAAGGCAAAACAAATTAGGCAACGTGTGCCCCCCAAATCTCATGTTGAAATGTAGTCCCCAGTGTTGGAGGTGGGGAAGTGTTTGGATCACGGGGGCAGATCCCTCATGAATGGCTTAGCGCCATCCCCTTGGTGATGAGTGAGTTCCTGCTCTGAGTTCATGCATAATCTTCTTGGGTTTTTGTTGTTGTTGTTCTGCAATGGGGTCTCACTCTGATGCCCAGGCGGGAGTACAGTGATGTGATTATGGTTCACTGCAACCTTGACCTCCTGGGCTCAAGTGATCCTCCCACCTTAGCCTGTGGAGCAGCTGGGGCTGCAAGCATGCACCACCACACCTGGCTAATTTTTAAATTTTTTCTAGAGACGGGGTCTCACTATGTTGGCCAAGGCTGGTCTCAGACTCTGGCCTCAAGTGATCTCCCTGCCTCAGCCTCCCAAAGTGCTGGGGTTACAGGCGTGAGCCACCACACCTGGCCTGATCTGCTGGTTTAAAAGCAGGCGGCACCTCCCACTCTCTCTTGCTCCTTCTCTCACCATGTGAGAGATGACTTCACCTTCCACCATGATTATTAGGTTATTGAACCAATTGCCAGAAGCAGATGCTAGCACCACACTTCCTGTACAGCCTATAGAACTGTGAGCCAATAAAGCCTCTTTTCCTTATAAATTATCCAGTCTCAGGTATTCCTTCATAGAAATACAGGACAGATGAGAAATTTAGCTAATAAAAATACAGGACAAAATACTGCCAAAATACAGGAGAGATGAGAAATTTAGCTAATAAAAAATTTACCTTTGTATATCTGAACTCTTAAGTAGTAGTGTTTTCTGATTCTACATTTACACATAGCTTACTTTCATCACCAGGATCTAATAGCTGACAGCTCTAAGAACCAGTTTCTGACCAGGAGCCAATCTCCAGATGCACTAGAATCCCTGCAAGCATCCCAAATGAATTATTGGGCATCTATTAATATGTTACTGAAAAAATAAATGGGTCTTTACACAACTGAAAAGTAGCCTATCTTAAAATCAAATGTTAAAATGAGTGTCAACCTAATTGAACATGGCATCCTCAGCACACAAAATCATTCTGTTCTAACACAGGTCCGAAGAATAAAAGCTACAAGGGGGACTTGGGCCACACTTTGTTCCCTACAACGCCTCCTCCTTTGAAGTTGAACTGGTCTCACGGACACACATTTCTCACTGCTGAAGAGACGGGGACATGGGATAGGTTTTCTTCCACTTCCATATACTCTATGTGTGAGAAGCCCATGGCTCTGGAAGAAACTGAGAAATATAACAACCCTAACCGGAAGTTACCAGCTCAAGACAGGCAAAGTCCACACAAACTATGAAAATGCAGGGGAGAAACCCATTTTGTATTGTGCAGCATTCCTTCAGATGTTATTATAGAACCCCCACTTCTTGTATTCTTGCTGTTGAAAATAACTGAAAAACTTTTTTGAAAATAAAGTAAGATTTAACAGAATGTTACAAAAAATAAGGAGAAGTACAGAAAACTCCCACAGTTCTAATTCTCTTCCTAAAACAAGCAGGATGTGGAAACTTTACACTACTTTCACACACTAAGGCTAACCTGGAAAACAGCACAGGCCATGTTTACATTTCCATTACATTTGAATGAAAAAGTTCTGAGTAGCATGAACATGGATGTGATAGGCTCGTGTGGTTAGAGTATTGTGCAAAAAGGAGGCCAACATCACAGATGCAATCTAGAACAACAAATTCTTTTGACTTGTTCAAGTGAAATCCAAGCTGTACCCTAAATCCTATCACTCATCATTAAAATGTACTTTTTGGAGCAAGGGAAAAATGGCAAAGACCTATGAAGAAAAAGGCATAAATCCATGACTACTACACTAAATCATGTGGCCAATTAATTGCATTGATAAAAATGTCACCAAATGTGTAAACACAAAGTCTGAACGTTTCCATGAACAGTGTCAACTAAAGGAAATTATGTCACATATTAAAATAAGACAAGTAAATATATGAAAAGTTGAAACATTTTAACTAATATCTGAGCTCCTCTAAATACTTTCTGTAATACACAAAACAGAAAGTTTGTAGTTTTTTGCTTGGAGGAAGAAGCAATATTGTCTTACCACTCATTTGATATTTTCTCAGGAAGAGTGTGCTTTCCCTTGGATGGTCAGAACCAAAATCTGTAGAGGAAGAAGGAAAAATGTAATAATTTAAGTGAGTAGAAAAGATGCTTTTTAAAGCTACCCATCCATTTTAATCACTTTTAACAGTCTTGAGAAAAGGTTTAGTAATAAATGTAAACAAAATAAAGGCTACAATGTCCCAATTCTACTGGAGAATGCAAAAATCACAGAAGTTCTCCACATATGTGGAACAAAACCAGGCTGTGTCTGGGACTTCTTTTTAACACTTGCACTTAAATATAACCGATGCAACTTGTAGAAGAATCATGCACATGCCCTCCTCCTTCTTCTTATCAAATATACCCACCCTCCTCTATGCTGCTATTACCAGCACATTTCAGGGAAAGTCTCAAGCAGCAAGTGATGCTGTGGTCAATTACTGTCAGACACCGGCTCAATATGTCAAATATGTTAAAACAAAGAGCTGTTTTGTACAAACAACAATTTTTTAAAGAGACAGGGTCTCACTCTGTTGCCCTGGCTGGCGTGGTGCAATGGTGTGACGGAGTTAGCATAGCTCACTGAAGCCTCACACTTCTGGGCTCAAGAGATCCTCTTGCAGCTGAGACTATGGGTGCAAGCCACCATACCTGGCTAAGTATTAACCATTTTTTTTGTAGAGACAGGATGAAATGAGACATATATGGAAATGTGCTGTAAATCCTAAAGAATGATATAGTCTATTTTGGACTCTCATCCAACACTACCCATCTACTACCTAGTGTGTAAAACCACTGAGAGGCTTACCTTACACCACCAAACAAGGAACATTCACAAGCATTTGCATGCTTTGTGTATAAAAGTACAATTCATTCACATTCTTTGTTCATTCTTTCACGATTTTTGAATATTCTGAGAGTACAGTACTTTCCAGCTACAAAGTCACATTCATCGTGAAGCTTAATTATTCTATTGTTTAAATAAATTAAAAGGCCAAAGTTTAAAGAGAAGAGCTGTAAGACACTTCCTCTATAGGAATGAAATCTGTAGCACACATTTTCTATTTTGAAAACTTAAGTTTCTGCCTAGCCTTGGGGGATGAGAAAGGGGCCAGAACTGGGCACTGGGTTAGGGAGGAGAAGAGAAACCACCAGATGCAGCAGGGGAAAAAAATGGTGGGAGTGGATAGGCAGCAGGCAGATCCAGTCCTCCTGCCTGGTGCCTGGGCCTGGGCAAGCTGGCTAGGGGCAGGAGTGAGGAACCCGAGACTGTGGATGCCTCTAGGGGGGACCTTGTGTCAGCGGTGGCCAGAGGTGCGCCTGAGGGCAAACAGTATCAGTTGCCTCCTTACCTTTGGGCATTTCCTGGTCACTGACGTGTTGCAGGTCATGGCCCTCGCCAGCTCCCAAATCCGGCTGTGCAGGTTCCACAGCGGTAGGGTGTGGAGCTACTGCCACCTCCGGCTCCGTGATGTTATAGCTGCAGGGTGGTTCCGCCCATCGCACCCTGCGCTGGTTTTGCTTGGGGCTGGCATTAGGGAGCAGCAGGTTCCATCTGCAGCGCCTGTGCTCCTCTCTGCCTTGGCCTACACCTTTGCTTGATGCTGCCTCATAGATGTCAGGGCTGCAGTACAGCTCCCCAGACCTCCTGCGCTGGCCCCGCTTGGGGCTGGCCTTGGTGCCCAAGCAACAGCTCAGTGTGTTCCCCATGGGGTAGCCCGGCTCCTCTCCAGCAGCTTGGGCCTTCCTTTGCTTCCAAGTGTGCAGAGCTCAGCACTTCCACCTCTTCCTAGCAAAGACAGCTGGCAGGGCCAGCCCCTGGCTATGGGGCTGCACCGCACTAGCAGCCCGCACCCCGCCTCAACCGCCTCCCCTGAGCCGACTTGCCTGCAAGGGTCCCTTGGGAACCTGCTTGGTTTATTTAGAATGGGTCTAGATGCTACAAGCCTAATAGCTGTGACTGCGGAGAAGAGAGCACAGAGGAGCTCCTCCTTCTCCTTCCACTCTTTCCCACCAACTGAAAGAGGTTGCCCTGCCAACCGCCAGAGCTCCCTCCTGGTTCCCAGGAACCAATCAGGCCCAGAGTCCCCTCCACGCGCCCCCGCCCCCATTGTGAGGTGGGAGCCTAGGCACCCCAGGCCCCGCCCTGCTGGCAGCCCCGCCCCAACCTTTCATTCATTGCTGGCTGCCTGGAGCATTCAGGTTTCTTGGCTGTGAGGAATATCTTACCGTTTCAACAAAAGAAGAGGCTTATGTAAAACAAAACCAGGCCAGGTGTGGTGGTTCACATCTGTAATCCTAACACTTTGGGAGACCAAGGAGGGCAGGTCAGAAGGTCAGGAGATCGAGACCATCCTAGGTAACATGGCGAAACCCCGTCCCTACTAAAAATACAAAAAAAAAAAAAAAGCCGGGTGTGTTGGCACACGCAGGTAGTTCCAGCTACTCGGGAGCTGAGGCAGGAGAATCGCTTGAACCCGGGAGGCAGAGATTGCAGTGAACCAAGATTGCACCACTGCACTCCAGCCTGGGTGACAGAGCAAGACACTATCTGGAAAGGAAGGAAGGAAGGAAGGAAAGAAGGAAGGAAGGAAGGAAGGGAGGAAGGGAGGAAAGGAGGGAGGGAGGAAAAAGAAGGAAGGAAGGAAGCAAAGAAGGAAAGAAAAGGGGGGGGAGGGGAAGGAAGGAGAGGAGAGGAGAGAAAATCACCATATAAGATTTTAAACGTGATTATAATTGCTATTTTATTTTTTTAGACGGAGGATCGCTATTGTTGTCCAGGCTGGAGTGCAAAAGCATGATCTCGGCTCACCATAACCTCCACCTCCTGGGTTCAAGCGATTCTCCTGCCTCAGCCTCCCCAGTAGCTGGGATTAAAGACATGCGCCACCATGCCCAGCTATTTTTGTATTTTTAGTACAGACGGAGTTTCTCCACGTTGGGCAGGCTGGTGTAGAACTCCCGACCTCAGGTGATCCACCCGCCTCCGCCTCTCACAGTGCTGGGATTACAGGCGTGACCCACTGTGGTCAGACACGTAAGCACTTTTAATTGTGTACTAGGTGTATAGCTCCAGACAAAGAACAACGCCTAGAGTTAGACTTCTGCTTATCTAGAAGGATCAAGTCTAAGGGCATGAATTTTTAGACAACTAAAGCAAGTATCAGATGCAAAATTTTAACCTAAATCATCTAACAGGGACACTGATTAATTCAGAACAAATATCTAAATTTTGGCGATATTTTTATCTATAATCTTAAAACTATCTCTATATAGGATATGTATATATATATTGAACATAGGGTCTCACTCTCGCCCAGGCTGGAGTGATTTATGTAATCTTTCTCATCCTTGGTTTATCTAAAAAATATGAACAATAATACAAATTTTATAAACTTGCTCGAAAAATTAAATGAGGGAAATATAATACTCCTTCCTCCATATATTGAACACTTACAAAATCACAGGCATTGTGTCTAGATTTTTACACATGTACCATATGTAAGCCTCATAACAACCCCATCTTTTATAGGTGAGAAAACTGAGACTCAGAGGAGTTAAAAATGCATTCACGATCGTATAGTAATGACTCCAAAAGTGGTGCATCATCTTAACGAAAACCAAGTTATACCCAGCACATGAAGGTACTCAAAAGATGTGGATTCCCTTTTTCTATACCCTTATGTGTGAATTTCAGTGGCTTTCACAACTTCAGAACAATCCCACACACCCTCCCAGGTTGCCTTTCAGTGGTTCCCTTCTTCTTGGGGATGATTAGGAATCTGCATATTTTGACTACTTCTTCAATCATCTCCTTATAAACATGTGTGGATAAAGTAATGAAATTTTCTAGGCCATAAGTTACTGTGAATTAATTGTCTAGCTTGTTTATTGCAAATTTATTTGTAATACATTTTATTACACGAAAAATCACAGATTTCACTGAAGTAGATTAACTTCATTTAAGGTTGGGGCTATTATACTGTCTGTTGCCCACATAAACTTAATGTTATAAATAAGTCAGAGAAAGACATTGTACACAGTATTTGGACTACTAAACCACTCCTTTTAACATGAAGAGCTCTGAAAACAGTTCAAGTATCTAATTCGAGCAAAACCAGCAAGTCAGTTTCACTGGAATACTGCAGGGGATGATGCCCTTTCTCCCTCTAGGGATTACTCGGATTTAGTAGAAAAGAAGTGAGGATTGTCTGGGCGCTCTCTGTTCCTGAGGCCGTTTTCCAATCACTTTTTTTTTTTTTTTTACTTAAAACATTGCAGAGTTCTCAAGAACAGTCAGACTTACTGTGGAAGGACCCAAGTCCCGTGTGTTAAGCTAGTTTAGACCATCTGCTTGTTCTCCTGGGTGACCTGGCGAATGAACGCTGCCTGCTGTGCAGGCTGCTGCCGGTGCTTTGTCCAGGCTGACAGTGGGAGAGCTATTTTGCGCTTTTTGCATCCCAGGGTACCCAGAGGGAGGGTGCAGCAGCCAAAAGTTCCTGGGATCTGGGAAAAGCCTGTGTTCTGAATGAGGGAAATCTCAATTCTTCTTTACTGCAAGCTCCTGGGAGAGAGCTGCAGCTTCCTGGTTCCAAAAATTGGGGTCGCCATTCATTATTCGGGCTGTCAGATCCTTCTGGAATGTTTCAGAGAACTTCAGGCCATCACCCCCTAGCAAAGCCATGGACTGTTTCACCCAGGCAGCTCACCTTGGGGGAGGATGTGGGGGTCCTTATTCTACATGTGAGTGTCAAGTGTACCTGGAGGTTGCCCTTGGTGATGAAGACCCTGCCACAGATAGTGCCGCTGAACTGGTTCTCCCTAGTGTGGGCCGGGCGCAGGGCCTGTGGAGGGCCCTCCTCTGTGCTAAGGAACAGTAGGCTGAAAGGGGATCCTCTTTGCGGACAGGCAGAGTTGGCGGGGGCGGTGGTCAGGTTCTGGGCGCCCAGTGGCTAAGGGCGTGCGGGTGGGCTGTCCAGCCTCCGGGTTCTGAGTGCTATTCCCCGGGGTCCTACAAGTTGCCCAGGCAGGGGACTTAGGGCGGAAGCGCTTGCCCAGCACCAGAGCAGGGTCTGTGCCTGGGTCTACCCCAGCGACAGGTTGGGCGCTGGCCCTTGCAGCGCTTCCCGAGAACACAGGGCTACAGGAGACATTGGCTGTGGCCCGATGCCCACCAGTGGGCACCTAAGATGCTGTAGGGACGGCTGAGGCAGAAGTGGGCTTGGCGGGCTGGGCACCGAGCTCAGGAGAAGCCCCAGCTTCAGCGCTGAGGCGCGGACCCCAAAGAGGCTGCCAGAGGCCAGACGCACCACGCTGGAGGCAGGG
The DNA here is from genome assembly GCF_003255815.1 of Theropithecus gelada. NCBI lineage: Eukaryota > Metazoa > Chordata > Mammalia > Primates > Cercopithecidae > Theropithecus > Theropithecus gelada. The sequence continues at coordinate 3,799,508 of NC_037688.1, forward strand.
GCGGGGTCGGTTCTGCCCTGGGGGGCGGCCAAGGCTAGGAGTCGGAGGAGCGCTGGGGAGCCGGGGGCCGCTAGAGCGACTTGAGCTGGGACAGGAATCCTGAGCCCAAGCCCCCGCCCGCGGGGTCTGCAGGGACCCTAGCGGAGAGCGAGAGGGCCCACTGTGGGTTCAGCGGGGGCACCTGGCTGGGCCAGAGAGGAAGCGCTAGGCGCTGAGCCAGGGAGGCAACAGCGGCCTTTCCTGAGGGCCCGGGAGCTGCAGATCTGCTGCATGAGCTGTCTCTGGGGGCCCTGCCTGCTCGGGGCCAGGAGCCACTCCAGGATCCCGACACAGCCACCCCAAGCCTGCCTGCGGGCCCCCTAGAGAAACCGCGCTGGCGCCACCTGGTGCTCAGCAGCCTCTCCAGCTCCTGAAGTGCTGGGCGCTGGGGCCGCCAGCGGGGCCCAGTGCAGGTCCCCCCTCCTAGAAGTCTCAGATCTACAAGCTCCGCATCCTTCTCCGTGGGAGTCGCCTTGCCTTCTGCAGGGGTTCCTCAGAGACCACTCTCTTGGCCTGGTCGCTAGGCGAGCTGGTAGGTGAAAGTTCCAAAGTCCTGGGCAAGTGGGGCCCTAGGCTGTGTGCAGTGAGATCAGCCCGGGAAGATTCTGCAGCTCTTCTGCAAGAAGTCCCGCCACCGGAGCTCCCCACAGTTTCTTGCTCAAGTTGGTCTCTGGCCAGCTGCTGCTCTCCACCTGCTGTCTGGGTCCTGGGGCTTCCCCCAGTGGACTGCTGGGGAGTCCCCACAGGGGGCAACAGCTCCTCCTCCATCTTGAGAAGTGGGGCTTGGCCTGCTTGCACCCAGACAGGCTGTCATTGGTGCCTTTCAACCATCTACACACACACATATGCACACAAAACAACAGCTCACTGTGACGTGCATGCGTCACATACACATACATATGTTCAGACACAAGCTGGTTGTCTGAAAGATTAAACAGCTCAGATAACTACCAAGAAAAAAAAAATAAGTCAAGGCACATCTCTGAGTTAACAGAAGGGAAGATAAGAAATTAGGTTGCTAGAATTGTTTATGTAATAAACATAATCCAAAAGATACATATTTTAATCCATCCAATGTTATAGCAAAATTCTACCTTATGCTCCAGCATCCCTGCCTTCAGACCATCATTCAGAGCACGGTGACTCTCTGTTTATGCTGAATTCCAACGGTACTGGAAATTTCTCATTCATGGCAAACTGGGAGCAGCGATCACAAATCTATCTATATTAAATAGTCACACTGTCAGGAGATTGACCTTCAGTAGAGACAGAACTATTTTATGTCAGAATAGGGAATACTTCTGACATGATTTTAGTGTATAATGTTTAAGAAACAAAGAAAAATAAAGTCACAATTTTTTAAATCTGATCACTTCAAAAATACACATATTCATCCTAGCAAATTCCCTTGTATGAGTCTTCCCAAAATGCTGAATATGTGAGACATTGCTTCATTTAATTCTCCTTCTTTCTCTATGTAATTTATTTTAGAATTCTAGCTGTTTATTAGTTTTATATTTTTCAAATTAAAAGAGCTAGCTGTAACTATATTTCAAAGTATTCACGGAAAGACTACACAGCCGTCACTAATCTTTTAAAGAACAATGATTCACTCACAGATGGTATTTTGACATTCCTGTTGCTCTATGATAAATACCTTAAAGATGCTTTTCTGGGCATCTCATTATCATAAATATTTCCAATTTTTAGTTGAATTACTCCTCATCAAAAAGTGAAAGATTAGGAAAATTATTTCATTTTAAGAAGCGTACTGTCAGTAACAATTAGAAAAAGTCAATCAAAGGTTAAAGACGTTACTTGTACTTTTAACGAGTAAAATCATTTGTGCTTTATGCAAGTTTGTTCATACAGAAAAATCAGAATAATATTTGTTAGGGAAGATGATGATAATGCCAGTACTCATGATGACACACAGTGATGGTGAGAAGCAGCCGAAACCAGAAGAAGACTGGAAAAAGGGCGAGGGGACACCACTCCTTAGTTTACACTTGGAAGTAGAAGCTTATTTGCTGAGCGTTTATCCTAAACTCATCATCCTAAGACTTTTGTTTCTATAAATCAAAATATAAATATAATGAATCGGTTCTGGACACGCATTAAAACAATCACAGTAAGTAATATGATTTTTAAGAAAAATGGGATAAGTGGAAATATGTGAAGGCAATTTAAAGAGAAATATGACAGTCTTATCAAACAACATACTTATTTTATAAAGTGTTATAAAATGTTCATCTTGTAGTATTTCTATACTTTCACTTGACATTTTGTTAAGTCAATATGTGAATCACAAAATACATAAAATCTCCTTTCTCTTAATGCTTTTACATTGACATGACTTTATTGTGCTATAGGATGAATGTTTATGCCTTTTCCCCAAAATTCATACGTTGAAACCTAATGCCCAGTGTGATGACATTTGGAGGTGGGGTATTTGGTAGGCGATTAAGTAATAAGGGTGGAGCTATAAGAGTTTATAACAAATTTCCCTGAAATTTTATAGCTCAGTTAGATAATTTTGTTATCTATCATGGTTGCCATGGGTCAGAAATTTGGGAGCAACTTGACTGTAGAATTATGGCTTGAGATCTTCCATGAGTTTTAAATCAGATATTAGGGGTGATGGCACTGAGAGGCTTGACTGAGGTTGGAAGATCCCCTTGTAAGATGTCTCAGTTACATGGCTATTGGCAGGAGGTCTGTGTTCCTTTCCACCTAGACCCCTCCACAGGTCTGCTTTAGTATCCTGCTTGAATATCCCCCAGAGCTAGGGATCCAACACTCCCAGTCAATTTTTTGAAATAGTTTTAGTAGGAATCTTACTAGATCTAATTTATACGCCTGGTAAATTTTGGTTGTGAATCCATCTGTTCTTGGGCTTTTTCTAGTTGGTAGGCTTTTTATTACTGATTCAATATCACAACTCATTATAAGTCTGTTAAGGAATTCAATTTTGTCCTAGTTCAATCTTGGGAGATTGTCAATTTCCAGGAAATTTATCCAATTCTTCTGTTTTCTAGTTTGTGTTTGCATAGAGGTCGTGCATGTGTGTGTGTTTTAAATCACAGAAGTTTTGTATTACTGTGGGGTAGGTGGTAATGTCCCCTTTGTCATTTCTTATTGTGTTTATTTAGATCTTCTCTTTTGAATCTTTTGGGTTTTTTCATTGGTCTTAACTAGCAGTCTATTAATCTCATTCATTCTTTCAAATTATTTTCAAAGGTTTTCTAGATTTATTCCTTATCTTATTCTTTACCCTAAAGTCACTGACGAGCAGGTTAATTTCCATGTAATGGTATGGTTGTTAGAGATTTTCTTAGTACTCATTTCTGTTTTTATTGCACTATGTTTTCAGAGTGTGTGTGGTATGCTTTTGGTTTTTAAAACTTTGCTAAGGATTGTTTTATGGCTGGATGTCTGTTCAATTTTAGATTATGTGCCATGTGCAGATGACAAGAAGGTATATTCTGTTGTTTTGGGGTGGAGAGCTTTCTAGAAGTCTATCAGGACAATTAGGTAGGTGTTAAGGTGCCAAATATCTTTGTTAGCTTTCTTCCTCAATGATCTAATATTTTCAATGGGGTATTGAAGTCCCCCACTATTTTTCTGTGATTATCTATGTCTCTTCATAAGGCTGTAAGATCTTGCTTTATGAATCTGGGTGCCCCTGCGTTGGGTGCATATATATTAAGGATAGGTTTTTTTTTTCATTATGTAATTTCCTTGTCTTTTTAGTTCTTTGTTGAAGTCTGTTTTGACTGAAATTTGAATAGCAACCCCTGCTTTATTAGTTTTCCTTTTGCTTGGTAGATTTTTCTCCATCCCTTTATTTCAAGCCTATGAATGTTATTGCATTTAAGATGAGTTGCATCTTGCTTCTTTATCCAACTTGCTACTCTGCCTGTTAATTGGGGAGCATTTAGCCTGTGTATATTCAAGTTTAATATTGACATGTATGGATTTGATGCTGTCATTTTGTTGTTAGGTGGTTATTATGCAGACACTTGATTGTGTGGTTGCTTTACACTCTCAGTCTATATATATGAGTGTGTTTGTGTGTGTGTGTGGGGGGGCAAGTAGCGGTTTTCCTTTCCATATTTAGCACTCCCTTCGGGACCTCTTGTAAGACAGGCCTGGTGGTAAAGGAATTCCCTTAGCATTTGCTTGTCTGAAAAGGGTCTTCTTTCTCCTTTGTCTATCTATGAAGCTCAGTTTGGCTGGACAAGAAATTCTTGGTTGGAATTTATTTTCTTAAAAAATGCTAAATATAGGCTCCTAATCTCTTCTGGGTTATAAAATTACATTTAAATGTAATCTTTCATTTAAACCTTGGAGAATATGAAAGCATTTCTCAGGGGTTTTCTGCATTTCCTGAATTTGAGTGTTGGCCTCTCTGGTAAGATCAGTGAAACTGTTGTGGATGATATCCTCAAATGTGTTTTCCAAGTTGCTTACTTTATCTTCCTTTCCTTCATGGATGCCAATGAGCCATAGATTTTTTTCTCTTTACATAATCTCATATTTCTCAAAGGTTTTGTTCATACTTCTTTATCTTACTTTATTCTTGTCTGGCTGCGTTATTTCAGAGAATAAGTCTTTCAGATCTGGGATTCTTTCCTCAGATTGCTCCATTTCACTGTTAATACTTGTGATTGTATTATAAAATTTTTGAAGTGAGTTTGTCAGCTCTATCAGATCAGTTTTATTCTTTACTAAAATGTCCATTTTTGTCTTTTGTCTCCTCTATTGTTTTCTTAGATTCCTTGTAGTGGGTTTTAACTTCCTCCTGGATGCCAATTATCTTCATTTTTATTTATATTCTAATTCAATTTCTGTCATTTTAGCCATTTCAACCTAATTAAAAATCATTGCTGAAAAACTTGTATGATCCTTTGGAGGGACAAAGACATTCTGACTTTTTAAGTTGCCGCAGTTCTTGCAGTGTTTTCTTCTCATCTGTGTGGGCTGGTGTTCCTTCAATCTGTAACCCTTTTCCTGTTTGCCCTGAGAATACTCACCAGCAGTGCTTGTGGCTGCAGCATTTAGCCCAAGATAACTTTGTCACAGAGTATCTCACTTTTATTATTATTCTTGCATCACTCTTGTATGTTCACTTTGGAAACAAAAGACATTATTATATTTTTAACATTTTGTTTTTAGTAATGGTATTTTCATTAAAATATATAGTATTTCTTGATTGCTGAAAATGACCAATCCTAGAAAACAGCATTTCTATGCATGTTACCATCATTCTCAAACAATTGTTGGCTGAAGATTCATGTGATAAATCTGATTTTTCTGAAATAGATGATTCTGATTATTCAAATGATTCTGAGGTTAGTTCTGTTTATAAATAACTTCAAGAACAGTTTTTCTATTTTATTTTCACTTTGAAAATTAGTCAGATTTGCTTCAGCCTCAAAGAGTATGTCTATGTAGAATTATGACTGCTTGCAGTAAGCTGCACTTTTCTAAAGACGAAAAGAGTTCAAATTGTTGTCCATTGCAGGGTTTTGTTGTTGTTGTTGTTGATCTTGTGATTCCCTATTGAGTTTAATTGTAGCATAAGGTGGGTGCAGCTGACTGGGTTCATTTCTGGAAGATTTTAAGGGGCCAAGGCTGAACTCAGCACTCCTGCCTGCATAGTCTAACACTTGGGGGCTGATAGTAGAACCTTGGCTTTGTTCTTTGGCCTCTCCAGGATAAAAAGTGGCTGTGCTGGAGGGACTAGAGTTGTTCTCAGTCCTCTGGCCACAACACTCTGACGGGTGGTGCTAGCCAAAGCACTTCATCAGGATGATGGCAGCAGGATTCATTCTCATCCATGCATGCAGCAGTCATGGCAGTGCAACAGTATGGATATTCATTGGCTGGGGAAAGATACCAGCACAAATGAGGCTACAGTGCTCCTGCTCATGCTTATGCTGGATATGGGGTGCATGCTGGGATGGGGATGCTGGTGTCCATGTTTGCAGTTATGCCTGCGATGGTGAGAGTGGGACAATCATGGGTGTGGGGCTCCTGGCCTGCATGCATGCATTTGCATCTTTAGTGGAAGTGATGCAGAGGTGGGAAAGCTACAAATGGGTCTGTATAATAGTCACTGTATTCATCTGTGTGCAACAAGAAGCATCAGCAACTGCACAGATTCTTTTCTGTTCATCCGGTAAGTAATCTAGAGAGAGTATATTATCTAGTACAACTGTAGCTAGATAATTCAGAGAAGCCTGTTGTGCAACTGTAGCCTTTACAGTAGAATCTGCTTCAGGGAGTTTTATGAGAGATAAACTTTTCATCATTGCTTCATTTACTTCAAACCATAAAAAGAGATCAAACAAACAATGCACAGCCAGAAGAGTGAAGGCCTCTTGGCAATGCTCTCTCTAACCTATGATATAAGTGAAGAGAAGTAGACCGATGCTCTGTTTCTGAGTCTGAGGCAACAAATATATTATTTCTATTTTTCACCCATTTTCTCTCTTCATCATTTATACATCAAGGCATAAAGTCATACCTTTTAAGCTTGGTTGTAAAATCCTTCACAAATATAAGTATATCCCTTTTACACAAGATCCATTTTGTACTTTGTTTATAGAGGCATGAGGAAGAAAAAAATTGAGGTAAGAGTGTCATAATAGTAGAGAAGTCTTGATTTGTAATCTTGGGAAGGCTGTTTATGTTCAGGATGCTATCTGCATCTGGGGAGAAAGTTTCCTGGTTAGCTTTACCTTAAGGTCTCTAATGAGTGCACAGTTCCAAAAGTCTTGATGGGACCTTCTGAGTTGTTTGATTATAAACCCAAGGTTTCTGGTCCTGACACTCTCCTACAGAGTGAGTGACAAGGGCAGTATTTCCCCGATGTTGTTTCCAGAAGACACAATCTCTGGGTTTCAGATCATGAATGGTTTGATTGTCCTCAATTGGTGTACCACAACAAGCTGTTTTTACTTGGTGAAAATACATAATGCATTAAGGCTTTGAGGCATTTGGTCATATCAGAGTTTAGAAGAAGATGCATGAGATTCTATTATTAGGAGCATAGCTCTTCCGGTGACTTTCATAAGGAGTAACTTACGTTTTCCACTGCAAGTGGATCTGATTCTCATCAATGTGTAATACCTTTGATCAAGACAATCCAGTCAATTCAGTTAGCTTAGTCTAATGTTATTTTATCTGTAATATTTAATTGTTTTGTAACTTATCAAGTAACACAAGTACCTTTATCCCTGGAGAGCTGTCCAGAAAGGTCACATGAGGAACCCCCCCCTCTTTTTTTTTCTTATTTTTGAGACCACTCTGTCGCTCAGGCTGGAGTGCAGTGTCGTGATCTTGGCACACTGCAACCTCTGCCTCCCAGGTTCAAGTGATTCTCCTGCCTCAACCTCCTGAATAGCTGGGATTACAGGCACCCGCCACCATACCCAGCTAATTTCTGTATTTTTAGTAGAGATGGGGTTTTACCATGTTGGCCAGGATGGTCTCGAAATCCCGACCTCAGGTGATCCACCCACCTCAGCCTTCCACAATGCTGGGATTATAGCCAAAGTAATAACTAAAACATTGTAAAAAGAAATGTAAAAATAATTTTTCAGTATGTCAATAGCAATTGTCAATTCTAGAAATTGAGAAATTTTGGAATTGAGAATTGCTACTGACATACTGAAGAGTGCATCAGAGTCTTTTAACAGCAGAATTGATCAAGCAGAAAAAAACAGTTAGTAAGCTTGAACACAGGCCATTTTGAAAATACACGATACTGAAAGGACAAGAACAGATTTGGAGAACTGCAACACTACTCAACCTCAAGATTTACCATCATGTTCTTTGTAGGGACATGGATGAAGCTGGAAACCATCATTCTCAGCAAACTATCACAAGGACAGAAAATCAAACACTGCATGTTCTCACTCATAGGTGGGAACTGAATGATGAGAGCACTTGGACAAAGGAAGGGGAACATCACACACCGGGGCCTGTCATGGGGTAGGGGTAGGGGGGAGGGATGGCATTAGGAGATATACTTAATGTAAATGACGAGTTAATGGGTGCGGCACACCAACATGGCACATGTATACATATGTAACAAAACTGCACGTTGTGCACATGTACCCTAGAACTTAAAGTATAATATGAAAACATAAATAAATAAAATGAAAAAAAGATTATAATAACCAGAAGTAAAGGCTGAGAAATGGTAGCTATGTTCAAACATTTAAAAAGCTGAGAAAAAAAAAATTTACCATCCCGCTACATTATTCAATCCAGTCTGGTCTTGGTATAAAAAAAAAAAAAAAAAAAAAAAAAAAAAATAGACAAATTGATCAATGGAATAGAATAGAGGGCCCAGAAGTAGACCTACGTAAATATAATCAATGAACCTTGACAATGGATTAAAAGAAATACAATGGAGAAAAGATCATCTTTTCAACATATGGTACTAGAACAATTAGATATTCACATACAAAAACATAAACCACAGTTCTTACATCCTCAAAAACTAACACAAAATGGATTATAGACCTAGCTGTAGGATGCAAAACTATAAAATTTTCCAGAAGATAACATAGTAGAAAATTGAGATGACCCTGGGTTTAGCAATGACTGTTTAGATACAAAATCAAAGGTTCAATCCATAAAATAATTGATAAGCTAGACTTTACTAAACGTTTCTGACTTGTGAAAGACATTCGCAAAAAAAGAGAAAACAAACTGGGAGAAACTAGTTGTAGAAAACATATCTAATGAGTGACTTTTATCCAAAATATATAATGAAACTAAACAATAATTAAACACATAACTTTACTCAAAATAAAAATTTAAAAATGGGCCAATGATGTTAACATACACATCACCAAAGAAGATACAGAAATGGCAAATAAACATATAAAATAATTTGCCACATCATTTTCATAGAACTGCAAATTGGAACAAGATACCAGCATGCATCTAGTATAATGGCCAAAATCCAGAACACTGACACCACCAAGTATTGACAAGAACACCAAAATCTGGCCAGGCGCGGTGGGTTATGCCTGTAATTCCAGCACTTTGGGAGGCCAAGCGGGCAGATTATCTGATGTTGGGAGTTCAACACTGGCCTGACCAACGTGGGGAAACCCCATCTCTACTAAAAATACAAAAAATTATCTGAGCGTGGTGGTGCATGCCTCTAATCTCAACTACTTGGGAGCTGAGGTAGGGGAATCTCCTGAATCCAGGAGGTGGAGGTTGTGTGAGCCGAGATCATGCCATTGCACTCCAGCCTGGGCAATAAGAGCAAAACTCCGTCTCAAAAAAACAAACAGAAAAAAACCTCCATGTAGCCTTGAATTAGTAACACATCTATATTTTCTTTGATGTGGGGTCTACTTCTTTTCACAGAAAGTTTAGATTCTTTTCTATTAGCAGTGAAAGATATGCTGTACTTGGCAGCTCATGTTTTATTCAAATGGAAAGATTATCAAACTATTTCTCAAGACAATGCTTTAAAATATTGTTTATATATTAATCTTTTAAGTAAACAATTTGTTTTATTCCTTATACGTCGAAGCAGGCCCTGGAGGAGGGAGTGGGAATTTGGGGGACAAGAGACACGAGAAATGGAGACAAGACAGTGCTCTGATCAAGTCTCGTTTAATGGCGGTAATGCAATGCCTTATATACACTTGGAGGGGAAGGGGTTGGACCAGAGGCGGAGATGATCTCATCGTGGAGGGTGTGGCTAGGTAGGTATTGGTTTCTCTGGTCGGAGGTCATGTTGCGCCTGCACTGTCAGTTGGTAATTTTCCCGGGCGCAGAATGGGGCCTGTGCTACAAAGTAACAATTTTCGCACCGCGGGGGGAAAAACAGGTGAAGAAAAAGCAGGAAGAGCGCCATCTTTTATGAGGTGTTGATACAAAAGAGAAACAACAAATCTAGGGAGGAGGTAGAAGGTGGAAAGGAATAGAGCTCGGGTGTTTAATCATTAATTATTATTTGCTATGGCCAGGGCGCGCAGCTCCGGACACTTATATACTTGTATTAAACTTTTTTATTTTTTAAATTATATTTTTATTTGAGTCACCAGCAGAAAGACTCCCTGTGGTTCAAATCAAGTGTTCAGAATCATTAACAGAACAGAAAGGTTTGATTCCGAGCAAAGCCAAAACAGACTGGGGAAAACCAAAACAGACTGAAATAAGGCAATACCCCATATAAAGAGATGAATGAGAGGCTACACACACACACACACACACACACCCCGATGATGTGCACAGAGGCACATCTCACACAGTCATTTCTGTTTCTTTTTAAACACTGGTTTGTGGGGTGGGATTTTGTTTATTCTAGCTACAAGAAAACACCGAAAAGTGTTACGTGAGGGGGGAAAGGCAGAAATTCAGCAATAAAGTAGTTTTTCCTGGACGGTCATGAAGGGGAGAAAACAGGAAGCAGTGTTAGAAGAGTTCACTTTTCTTACCCTTGGGCTTCCTGCGTTTTATTATTGGTCCACAATGTTATATTCACATTGTAGCTTCCAGGCATCTTCCTCCCTGGGAGTAGATTGACTGAAAGACCTCTGGGAACTGTAGAGAAGACCAGGGGATCAGGCCAGCCCTTATGGCTCTGTGATCTTCTAGGGATGGATGGCTCTGGTAGCGTCTGGGCCCCTCAGCACCAGTGCAAAGGTCCCTCCTCTCTCTGTGTAAGACAATGGCCCCTACTTTGAGGACAGAAAGAGCCTGAGCAAGATTCTATGGCTGGCTCCCCTTGTCTGGGAAGGAAAACTAAGCTGAGCAACAACAGGCTGTTTCCTGCTGCTCTGGGCCCTCCTCCCACCACTGACCACTCTCCCAAATGAAGGTCTTCTAATGGGATGTGTCTCTGACCTGTGGTCCCCAAATCTGCATTGTACTTTGAGAGCAAGAGGAAACAGAATGCACCAGCATCACCCCCAAGACTCCCAAGATCAATTCCCCAGGAGATTCTCTGCCTCCCCAGCCCCCAAACTGCCCAATACAAGATATTCTACCCCCTTCCACCCAAGCTGGGGCCAAAATGGAAAAGGATTCGTCAGGCAGGAGCTCCTCGCCCACAGTTAATTACTCATTTCCTCAACCTCTGATCGTGGGCAAATGTCCCAAATGCATTAACGAACAGTTGACAAAACATGATGAATAATGACTCAACAGGTCCTGTCCCTCACCTGTGGATTACAAGTGTGCAAAGGGACAGGAGATCAACAGTGGGACCTGTTTGGCCTCAGGGTGAAGATGGGAGGGGGACAGAAGGGTGGCAAGAAAAACCAGAGATGCATAAAGTCAGGCCAGGGTTGTCACAGCCACCAACCAGCAGAGAGAAGGAACTTGAATACAGCACCATCATTCCCCTCCGCATCCTGGAGGCTGTGCTTTCAGTTTTGTAGCCCAGGGACCCTCTCCCTTGTTTCAAAGGGGCTTTATGTGAGGGGGAGACCTGCAGGGAGAGCCCCCTCAGTGAGACACACACAACGTGGGTGAAACAGGGTCCTTCTGGCACCCTATTCTGCAGCCCCAGACACAGATGGGGGAAGAAAATATGTCTGGAATGACGGAGCCTTCCCCCATCCCTTACCCCAGTGAGCTGCAGACCCAATGGCGGCCCCCACCTAGGCTACACCAGCCCCTTACCTTCTACTCTGCACACTACAAAGGCACATGGCTGGGCTTCCCCCTTCAGAGATTCGGGGAGGAGGAATTCATTTCAAAGACAAGGGAAGGAACTTCTCTTCCTCAACGGCCCTCTCCTCCCACTGTGGGTTTTGAGGAAATTATCAGGGGAAGAGGGCTCTGCACAGGCCCACAGGGGCCCACTGCACACAGGCCCAGAGACACCTGAGGACACGCCGCCTGCCCCATCTCACACTCTCACTCGCCTGTCAGACACTCATGCTCCTGCCTCTGCACGCCAGATCTTGGCGACATAGTGGTCCTTGCCGGCTTTGTGCATCCGCACGTCCACTTGGCATTGGGCTGGGGAGAGGAGGCCATGGAAGGCCCAAGGAATATTCAGAGCAGGAGCATGGAGGGGCGACCACCTAACGCAGATCCCAGGAACTGGGGGAGCTGGGGGCGCTGCACACCCATAGGCCCGAGGCGTCTTTGCCCTCCCCTAGGACCATGGCTTCCTCCTAGGCTGGGTGGGTTCCTGGAGACTCGGGGTGGGCTTCAGGAAAAGGGGCTGCCGGGAGAACTCCCCGTTCTCCTCCCCTTCCTGCGGCTGTCCTACAATGAAGAAACGCAAACTTGACCCAAACTGTGCTTCCTGGGGCGCCCTTTGTTCACTACAGGCCTGCGTGGGCAGGAAGCAGAATCACTGGATGCAAGGAACTCACCTGGAGGGGAGAGAGCGGCAGCAGGAGCCCCATGCTCCTGTCATCGCCCTGGAGGAGGGAGAAGGTGAAGAGGGGTACCCTGGTGGGCCAGCAGCCCCCCTCCACCCCACGCTTTGAGAAAGAGAGGCGGAGCTCCATCCCCATTCCGGGAACAGGGAGTAGCTCCCACTGTGGCTACTGTGTGGAGCCCCTGCCTGGGGGTCCTGGAGTCTCCGCCTCCCCCAGCCACGGCTGTGGGTGTGTGAGGCGCTGGGCGGGAGGAAGTGAGGGGAGAACGCAGGCGTTCAGGCCGGGGCAGGTCTCCCGTTTCAGCCCCCGAGAGGTCCAGGCCTCTCCATCAGGAGAGACACCCAAGCCGTCCACCAATGCCCTTCAAGGGGAAGCCTCCAGGGAAGGAGCTCAGAGTCCGCAGGAGACGGCTTCCTGCGGCAAAAGCAGCCAGAGCAGGGACCAGGCCTCAGGATGTGGCAGGATTTAAAGAACAGGCGCTGAGAACTGGCGGGGGTGCCCCGGCTCCGAGGCCCCCACGCTCTTGGCCGCCGTTCGCGGGTGTCCAGTGCGCCCCCGGTGGGCACATCCCGCCATGCGGATCGGCTACAGGGCAGCCCCCTCCAGAAGGAGAGCGGCTCTGCAGTCCCCAGGGGCCCCGCTGCCTGGAGAGCGGGGCTGCGACTCCAGGCGGCCACCCAGGCCTAGGCCCCCACTCTGCTGCCGGCTGTGGCAAGGCTGCCGCCGTCCTGGGAACCTCGGCGCTCCCGATAGGGCCCTACCCTGCCTGACCACGCGCTCTTCCCCTGCTCTTCGGTGTCCTGGCTCTGGACCCCCCCCCTCCCCCCTCCCCCCGCCCCGTTGTTCACTATCCTGACTCCAGGCATGTCCCGGACAGGCCTGGAGCCTCTGCCCTGTTCTCAGTTGCCCACCGCCGCTGACTACAGAGCGTACTGGGCTGCTGGAGGCTCCTCCAGGCCCTTTCACAACCCCCAGGACGCCCACTCCAGTTCCCTTCCAGTCAGCAGGCGCCTGTCCGCACTTGCTGGACTTTGTTTATTCCACACTTCAGAGTTTTAAACTTAGCACCCAGATTCATATAGCAAGTCCTTACAGACTTACAAAGAGAGACTCCCATACAATAATAATGGCTGACTTTAACACCCCACTGTCAACATTAGGCAGATCAAGACAGAAAATTAACAAGGATATCCAGGAATTGAACTCAACTCTGCACCAAGCGGACTAATACACATCTACAGGACTCTTCACCCCAATTCAAGAGAACATACAATCTTCTCAGCACCACATCGCACTTATTCCAAAATTGACCACATAGTTGTAAGTAAAGCACTCCTCAGCAAATGTAAAAGAACAGAAAATATAACAAACCGTCTCTCAGACTACAGTGCAATTAAACTAGAACTCAGGACTAAGAAACACAATCAAAACCGCTCAACTACATGGAAACTGAACAACCTGCTCCTGAATGACTACTGGGTACATAACGAAATGAAGGCAGAAATAAAGATGTTCCTTGAAACCAATGAGAACAAAGATACAACATACCAGAATCTCTGGGACACATTTAAAGCAGTGCATAGAGGGAAATTTATAGCACTAAATGCCCACAAGAGAAAGCAGGAAAGATCTAAAATTGACACCCTAGCATCACAATTAAAAGAACTAGAGAAGCAAGCGCAAACACATTCAAAAGCTAGCAGAAGGCAAGAAATAACTAAGATCAGAGCAGAACTGAAGGAGATAGAGACACAAAAAACCCTCCAAAAAATCAATGAATCCAGGAGCTGGTTTTTTGAAACGATCAACAAAACTGATAGACCACTAGGCAAGACTAATAAAGAAGAAAAGACAGAAGAATCAAATAGACGCAATAAAAAAATGATAAAGGGGATATGACCACTGACTCAACAGAAATACAACCTACCGTCAGAAAATACTATAAACATCTCTACGCAAATAAACTAGAAAACCTAGAAGAAGAAACGGATAATTTCCTGGACACTTACACTCTCCCAAGACTAAACCAGGAAGAAGTTGAATCCCTGAATAGACCAATAGCAGGCTCTGAAATTGAGGTAATAATTAATACCCTACCAACCAAAAAAGGTCCAGGACCAGACGGATTCACAGCTGAATTCTACCAGAGGTACAAGGAGGAGTTGGTACCATTCCTTCTGAAACTATTCCAATCAATAGAAAAAGAAGGAATCCTCCCTAACTCATTTTATGAGGCCACCATCATCCTGATACCAAAGCCTGACAGAGATACAACAAAAAAAGAGAATGTTAGACCAATATCCCTGATGAACATTGATGCAATAGTCCTCAATAAAATACTGGCAAACCGAATCCAGCAACACATCAAAAAGTTTATCCACCATGATCAAGAAGGCTTCATCCCTGGGATGCAAGGCTGGTTTAACATACACAAATTATCAATAAACGTAATCCAGCATATAAACAGAACCAAAGACAAAAACCACATGATTATCTCAATAGATGCAGAAAAGGCCTTTGACAAAATTCAACAGCCCTTCATGCTAAAAACTCTCAATAAATTTGGTATTGATGGAACGTATCTCAAAGTAATAAGAGCTATTTATGACAAACCCACAGCCAATATCATACTGAATGGGCAAAAACTGGAAGCATTCCCCTTTGAAAACTGGCACAAGACAGGGATGCCCTCTCTCACCACCCCTATTCAACATAGTGTTGGAAGTTCTGGCTAGGGCAATCAGGCAAGAGAAGGAAATAAAGCGTATTCAGTTAGGAAAAGAAGAAGTCAAATTGTCCCTGTTTGCAGATGATGTGATTATATATTTAGATAACCCCATCATCTCAGCCCAAAATCCCCTTAAGCTGATAAGCAACTTCAGCAAAGTCTCAGGATACAAAAGCAATGTGCAAAAATCAAAAGCATTCTTATACACCAGTAACAGACAAACAGTGAGCCAAATTTTGAATGAACTCCCATTCACAATAGCTTCAAAGAGAATAAAATACTGAGGAATCCAACTTACAAGGGATGTAAAGGACCTCTTCAAGGGGAACTACACACTACTGCTCAGTGAAATAAAAAAGGACACAAACAAATGGAAGAACGTACCATGCTCATGGATAGGAAGAATCAATATTGTGAAAATAGCCATACTGCTCAAGGTAATTTATAGATTAAATGCCATCCCCATTAAGCTACCAATGACTTTCTTCACAGAATTAGAGAAAGCTGCTTTAAAGTTCATATGGAACCAAAAAAGAGCCTGCATTGCCAAGGCAATCCTAAGCTGAAAGAACAAAGCTGGAGGCATCATGCTACCTGATTTCAAACTATACTACAAGGCTACCATA
Source organism: Theropithecus gelada (assembly GCF_003255815.1). Taxonomy (NCBI): domain Eukaryota; kingdom Metazoa; phylum Chordata; class Mammalia; order Primates; family Cercopithecidae; genus Theropithecus; species Theropithecus gelada. Next base: position 3,815,281 of record NC_037688.1, read on the forward strand.
ACCAAAACAGCATGGTACTGGTACCAAAACAGAGATATAGACCAATGGAACAGAACAGAGCCCTCAGAAATAATACCACACATCTACAGCCATCTGATCTTTGACAAACCTGACAAAAACAAGAAATGGGGAAAGGATTCCCTATTTAATAAATGGTGCTGGGAAAACTGGCTAGCCGTAAGTAGAAAGCTGAAACTGGATCCTTTCCTTACTCCTTATATGAAAATTAATTCGAGATGGATTAGAGACTTAAATGTTAGACCTAAAACCATAAAAACCCTAGAAGAAAACCTCGGTAATACCATTCAGGACATAGGCATGGGCAAGGACTTCATGTCTAAAACACCAAAAGCAATGGCAACAAAAGCCAAAATTGACAAATGGGATCTAATTAAACTAAAGAGCTTCTGCACAGCAAAAGAAACTACCAACAGAGTGAACAGGCAACCTACAGAATGGGATAACATTTTTGCAATCTACTCATCTGACAAAGGGCTAATATCCAGAACCTATAAAGAACTCAATCAAATTTACAAGAAAAAAACAACCCCATCAAAAAGTGGGCAAAGGATATGGACACTTCTCAAAAGAAAACATTCGTACAGCCAACAGACACATGAAAAAATGCTCATCGTCACTCGCCATCAGAGAAATGCACATCAAAACCACAATGAGATACCATCTCACACCAGTTAGAATGGCGATCATTAAAATGTCAGGAAACAACAGATGCTGGAGAGGATGTGGAGAAATAGGAACACTTTTACACTGTTGGTGGGACTGTAAACTAGTTCAACCATTGTGGAAAACAGTGTGGCGATTCCTCAAGGATCTAGAACTAGACATACCATTTGACCCAGCCATCCCATTACTGGGGATATACCCAAAGGATTGTAAGTCATGCTGCTATAAAGACACAAGGACGCATATGTTTATTGCGGCACTATTCACAATAGCAAAGACTTGGAATCTACCCAAATGTCCATCAGTGACAGACTGGATTAAGAAAATGTGGCACATATACGCCATGGAATACTATGCGGCCATAAAAAAGCATCAGTTTGTGTCCTTTGTAGGGACATGGATGTAGCTGGAAACCATCATTCTCAGCAAACTATCGCAAGAACAGAAAACTAAACACTGCATGTTCTCACTCATAGGTGGGAACTGAAAAATGAGATCACTTGGACACAGGAAGGGGAGCATCACACACCGGGTCCTATTTTGGGGAGGGGGTAGGGGGCAGGGATAGCATTAGGAGACATATCTAATGTAAATGATGAGTTAATGGGTGCAGCACACCAACATGGCACATGTATACATATGTAACAAGCCTGCACGTTGTGCACATGTACCCTAGAACTTAAGGTATAATAGAAAAAAAAGAAGTTACTGGGACTAAATTTACTTTTCCATCAACAAACAACTAGAAGACTGGACAAAATATACGAAACAACAGTTTTCAAGCAATGGATAAGGCAGGATGATGATCCCTGAAAGAAGGGAAACAAATGTTGCGAGTCCTGTCATTACCCTGACTTTCTGCCTGAGGCACCTTCCAGACTGCAGCCGAGAAACTGAAATTTCAGCAGAGCACAGCATCTCACTGAGCTGAGGAAACAGAGATCAGAGTTTGGTGAGAGAGCGAGCTGGAATTTAAAACAAAACAAAACAAAAAAAGTACCAAGAGACTTAATCACAGGCTGGGCACAGTGGCTCACACCTGTAAACCCAGCACTTTGGGAGGCTAAGGAGAGCAGATCCCTTCAACCCAGCAGTTTGAGACAAGCCTAGGCTACATAGTAACACCCCATCTCTTAAAAAAAATTAGCTGGTTGGGGTGGTGCACACCTGTAGTACCAGCAATCTGGAAGGTTGAGGTGGGAAGGTCACTTAACCTCAGGTGCCACTGCACTACAGCCTGGGTGGTGACAGAGCAAGACTGTCTCCAAAAAAAAAAAAAAAAAAAAATCACAAAAAGACCTCCAGAAATCTGCAGAGGGTTCTCCTCTAGCGTCTTCCTTAATACTAAGCCTCATGTGAATAGGGTCAAACTCCATGAGGCTGGGCAAAGAGCCCAGTTAAACCATTACCACAACTCACACAAGGATGAGAGACATTTCAGTTCAGACGAGCCAGAGTGGTGACTCCTGAAAGGACTAGTTACCTAGAATGCAAACACTCACAAAACAGTGAGAGGAACAAATCAACTAGAAAATGGGCAAAAATGCGAGCAGACATTTCCACTGAAGTGGATATAAAGATGGCAACTAACATGAGAAAAATGCTCAGCATCACTAACCACTAAGGAAATGCAAATTGAGACTCTTACGGGACTTCAGGGGTCCATTTTCTGGCTGGGCCAGAAACCTCTGTGGCCCTACACCAAGTTCTTTTCTTGGCCTGTGTCCAGGAAGAATGAGGTACAAATAAGATATGCAGACAACAAAGGTGAATGAGATGAAGATGAGCTTCATTAAATGTTAGAACAGCACTCAGCAGACATAGCTCCTCTCTGTAGTCAGGTCATCCATTAAGTGTTCAGTTCTCAGCAAAGGAGAGGCCCTGAAGACAGTGGGTCCTGGTTGCCTGCAGGTCCTCCCTGCAGTTCTTCAGCAAGAGAGGGTAAGTCCTCTACCCAGCGCTTCAGCAGGAGACGGTAAGGTCTGCAGCTCTCAGAGGAGAGGCAGCCCTGGAGAGTGGCTCCTCACTGCTGGCAGGTCCTCTCCGCAGCTCCTCGGCAGGAGAGGGTAAGGGTCCTCTCTGTAGCTCCTCGGTGGGAGACGACCTTCTCCACAGCTCTCAGTGGTGGGGAGGCGGCCCTGGAGAATGGTTCCTCTCTGCTGGCAGTCTGACTCTGCAGCAATCAGCAGAGAGGGTAGGTCCTCTCTGCTGTTGCTCAGGTCACCTCTGCAGCTCTCAGCAGAGATGACAGGTCTTCTCTGTAGCCGGTCATCTCATCAGCTCCACCTGTCAGCAGAGAGAATCCTCCTCTCTGCAGGTGATGGTCAAACGACTTCTGCCCTCTTCGTTGTCTGGACGTCTTCTGTCCTTCTCTGGATGATCCCAGGACTTTTATAGACCTCCGAGGGGAGGAAGTGCATGCTGATTGGTCCATGAGTGGCCATGGGTGCGCCCAGAAGAGACACCACAAGTCCCCACTCCACAGGACTAGTGGAGTGCATCTTTATGTCCAGTTCAGTGAAAATGTCTGCTCACATTTTTGCCCATTTTCTAGTTGATTTCTTTTCCTCACTGTTTTGTGAGTGTTTGTATTCTAGGTAACTAATCCCTTCAGGAGTCACCCCTCCGGCTCGTGATGCCAGCAACACTTCTCTCCCCGTCCTCAGGGCTTCTGCCTTGCACGGCTTCTCCCACATCTCATTCAGCTCAGCTATAATCTTCTCTGTCTTCTGCAGCCTCTCCATGGCTTCCTCAGGCCCAATCTGGGGCTCTGTGTTGGGGGAGAATCATGGCTCCAGCTCCCCATTATGTGGAGTTAGGGATGAGAGTGAAACTGGAGCAGGGAGCAGACGATACAGCTGGCAAGGCACCTCTGACACTTCCTTCTTCCACGTTCAGGTCTTCCAGAGCAGAGGCTGACATTCCCTGAGCCATCAGTAGTTCCCGCAGCAGGGCCACCACCTCCTGCAGCTCTCTAATCAGTTGGGCATTAGGGTCCTTGTTGAAGGCATTGCAGATTTTCTTGGTGTGGTCGCCATACCCGAGGGTGATGAGAGTCTCCTTGTAACTGATGTCAGCAGGGCTCAGGGCTCCAATCATTGCTGTGCATGAGATCCCATCCAAATTTTCCCAGAGCAGCCGGGTGAGCCCAGAGTCTCTGTAGGGGATAAAATCCGACTTCTGCTTCTTTGATTGCATATCTGCAAGGGCCGAGATCACCTTCCCTAAAGTAATCAGAGACTTATTGATGTTGGTGCCCTCCTTCAGGCGCAACCCCGGGTCCCTGAGGAGTCAGTCATTCACTCCCAACAAGGTCCACAAAAATGATCTTACTGACCTGACCTTCTCCAAGTCCAGCCCAGTGAGCTGATTAAGGCAGCTCTGTGTGAAGACAACGGTAAAGATAGCATGTGAATGGCTGCTGGTCTCATTCATGTTAGTGGTAGCCACAGTCCATGCTTTATTTCCACAGTCTATGAGGTCAGCAATGTCTGCGTAGGAGGTCACAGCCAAATTGGACAGGGCCTGCACGCAGAAGCCCAGGATGTGGTGCTCCCGGGCCCACAGAGAACCTCGACTCTTGGGGTTCAAGAGGTCTCGTACCCACTCACAATAGATCTCCAAATAGCTCACCTCCACAGAGTAGGATAGCTGAGCACTCTGGTTCTCACTAATGTGAGAGAAGAAATCCAGAGAGCTGTGGCATCATTCTCTGCTACCTTGGCTCCTGCTGCCCCATCATGGCATAGGATTTCCCAGCCCCGGTTTGCCTGCAGGCAAAGATGCACACATTGTAGCCTTCAAAGGCATGGAACAGCAGGTCCAATGTCCCGATACACTTGCTGCTGAGATGCAAACGGCATCTTCCACCGAAGTGTGTGACCAGTAGGAGTAGTCAAAGGTGAAGCTTTTGGGGATATCCTTGTCTGTTTAGTATTGATGATGGAGGTGGTATTGCCCTGTATGCTGACCACACACTTGGCATCCTGTCTGTTCTAAGGTGTGTTACAAAGGGCTGAACCCTCAACTGCCACTTTCACTGAGGCACCAGCCATGGTTCCAGACACTCCTGCCCTCCACAGCTGGCATCTTGGCCCCAGACCAGGGGGACTGTATCAGTTCTGGCTGCCACGAGCCTTCATAGGGGGAGCCCCATCCTACTCCTGGGGCCTGGCCACACCAGCTGGGGCTCTGGGAGATACCCTCGGCATGGCAGGGCTCCCGATCCAGCTTGGTGGAGTGACAGGGACAAGCTTTCTGGGAAGTGTGAGGTGGGAGTGGGATCGGGGTTGGCTCGGAGCTGCACTCGCCCCTCGCTGGGTCCCTGGGCACCAAGACACAAAGAGCCCAAATAGCCATAGTAATTTTAAATGGAAAGGACAAAGCTGGAGCCATCACATTGACTAATTTCAAAATACACTACAAGACTGTAGTAACCAAAACAGCGTGGCACTGGTACAAAAACAGACACATAGTCAAATAAAACAGAAGTAGAGAACTCAGAAATAAAGCCACACAACTACAATCAGCTGATTTTTAACAAAGTTGACAAAAACTAAGCAATGGGGACAAGACACCTTATTCAATAAATGGTGCTGGGATAACTCTGTCTATATGAAGAATGAAACTGGACCCCTTCATATCACCATATACAAAAATCAACCCAAGATGAGTTAAACATTTAAATGTAAGACCTCAAATTAGGAAAATCCTAGAAGGAAACCTAGGAAATGCCTTTCTTGACATTGGCCCTGGCAAAGAATTTATGGCTAAGTCATCAAAAGCAATTTCAAGAAAATAAAAATTGGTAAGTGGGACCTATTTAAGCCAAAGAGTTTCTGCACAGCAAGACAAAATATTAAGGAAGTAAACAGATATCCTACAAAATGGAAGAAAATATTCACAAACTATGCATCTGACAAAAGTCTAATATCCAGAATGCAGAAGGAACTTAATGACATCAACAAAAAACAAATAACCCCATTAAAAAGCGGGCAAAGGGCGTGAACAGACACTTCTCAAAAGATGACATGCCAGCAGCTAACCGACATAAAGGTTTATCATCATTAATCACCAGAGAAATGCAAACCAAAACCACAATGAGATAACATCTCACCAATCAGAATGGATAGTATTAGAAAGTCCAAAAATAACAAGTGCTAGTGAGGTTGCAAAGAAAAAAGAACACTTTTACATTATTGGAGGGAGGGTAAATTAGTTCAACCATTGTGGACAACAGTGTGGCTATTCCTCAAAGAGCTGAAAACAAAACCATTTGAACCAGCAATCCCATTATCAGGTATGTACCCAAAGGAATATACTCTGTCGTAATGACACATGAATGCCTATGTTCGCTGACCCACTATTCACAATAGCAAGACATGGAACCAACATAAATAACCATCAGTAGTTAACTAGATAAAGAAAATGTACTACATATACACCAAGAATACTACACAGCCACAGAAAAAAACAAAGTCATTCACTTTGCAGCAACATAGGTTCAGCTGGAGACCATTGTCCTAAACAAACAAATACAGAAATAGAAAAACAAATACCACATGTTCTCACAACGGGGAACTAATCATTGAGTACATATGAATATAAAGATGGGAACAACAGACACTGGGGACGATTAGAGAGAAGAGACAAGACTGGGGGCAAGGGCTGAAAACCCACCAATTGGGTACTATGCTCCTACCTGAGTGGTGAGTTCAGTCATACCCTAAACCTCAGCATCATGCAATATACCTTTGTAACAAATGGGCACATACCTCCTGATTCTGAATGAATGGTGAAAAAGAAAAAAGATACTGAAGATAAAACATTAAGAGATATATATTAATAAATACATGCTCAATAATCAGTAGTAAGTTGATAATCAGAACTATAAACCAACAATCTAACAAATTAACGAAAAAAAAAATTGACCAGAAGCATAATAAACAGATAAAGTAGCTAAAAACTATAATACAAAGTAAAACATACATCACATCAATGATATTATACTGATATTGTTAACAAAATTGTTAAATGACAAAGCAGTAAACTGCAAGAGGATACATGAGTGTGCTAAATTTCTTATCAATGACAGAAATATTTGACTTTATTTTTTTAATTTAAAACAAGTTGGTTTTTTTTTTTGTTGTTGTTGTTTTGGTACAGACAGGGTCTCCTTATGTTATAGCCCAGGCTGAACCCGAACTTCTGGCCTCAAGTGATCCTGTTGCCTTGGCCTGCCAAAATCTGGAATTACAGGCATGAGCCACCAGGCCTAGCCTGAAATATTTAATTTTAAAACAAAACCAGCCATACATTACTTGTCAGAAAAGAAAAAAAAATCTGAAAATAAAGAAATTGACAAACACCAAACATATGGCAGATGATATAAACAAAATTAAAGACTGCCTATATTTATGATAGATAAGGTAACACTGAGGACCAAATAAATTAAGTGGCAAAGATAATTCTCCGAGGAAAATTCATTCATATATATCTTTTGAGACAGAAAATATCAAGAAGGCAAACATATATGGAAGAAACTACTATGAGTACCAGAATACCAGAATACTTTGATTAAAACACACTCACATACTGACAAAAATGTAAGAGGTGGCAGATTGCACTGGCTCATGCCTGTAATTCCAACATTTTGGGAGGCCAAGGCAGGAGAATGACCTGAGGTCAGGAGTTCAAAAGTAGCCCGGCCACCATGGTCAAATCCTCTATTAAAAAATGCAAAAATTAGCCAGGTGTGATGATGCATTCCTGTAGTGTCAGCTACTTGGGAGGCTGAGGTAGGAGAATTGCTTAAACCCATCAGGTGGAGGTTACAGTGGGCCATGAGTGTGTGACTGCACTCCAGCCTGGCTGACACAGACAGACCCAGTCTCAAAAAATAATAAAAAAATACAGGAAGTAATACAGAAGGCCGCTTCTTCCTGACAATCACACAGGCCTCCATAGCACACCAGTTATATAGGCAAACTTCCACAGACTTAATAATTAAGCCGAGGGAAATTGATGCCTGGACACCAAAGCCAGAGAAGGAAACATATGTTCATTAACAGCCTTGCCCAGGCTTCTCCTGAAACCTGGACAAGGTCAAGGTAATAAAGATGGCCCTATATCCCATGTACCAAGAGTTGGGCTACTGGGGGCTCTTCTCAGGGAGCAGGGGTAGCAGCTGGAGCCACAGGAGCAGCAAGTGCCCTGAGAGCCCCACATCAGAGCTTTGCATTTAGGAGCAGCTCCAGAAGACCTTGTTGCCCTTGGAAATCCACCCCCCTCACCAGGGCCAGACAGCTTAGAGGTAGAGATGATCCCCCTCTGTAGGCTCACCAAAACATGCAGCTGGCTGTATGTTCTTTACTCATGTCCTGTAAACCCTTAAGGTATTTCAACAATGAGTATCTGATTTTCTGTAGATTTATGGAAGAAAATATCTTTCTCCAAATGTGTATAGTAGTTCCTTCCCCCTTATCTGCAGGGAATAGTGTTTAAGACCCCCAGTGAATGCCTAATACTGCAAATACACAACCCTATATATGCTGTTTTTTTACTATGCATGCATACATACATACATACACACTGGAAATACAGTTTAACTTATAAACTGGGTACCGTATGTGATTAACAATCATAACTACCGATAAAATAGAACAATTATGACAACAGGCTGTAATAAAAGTCATGTGACTGTGGTCTCCATCTCTCTCTCTCTAAATACCTTACTGTACTGCACTTCCTGTGGCAATGTGAGATGACACAGTGACTGTGGAATGACATGAAGTGAGGCAAATGACGTAGACATTTTGACATATCATTAGGCTACTACTGCCCTTCTGATGATACATCAGGAGGAGGGTCACCTGCTTCAAGTGATCTCAGAGCATTGCGCCACGACAATGTTTTTTTTGTTGGGTGTCGGGAGCACATGATGCTGTTTGGGGGTCCTTGAGAATTGAAGATTTTTGTTTTGTTTATTTGCCAAGACCTGCTGGAAGAACACTGCAATCAGTTGTTGTTTTCTTTCTTTTAATCAAACTGTTGCTGCAGAGGCTATAATTCTGTGGTGAGAATACGAGTAATTTTAACACTGCATTCCATCCTAAGATATTCCGTAATTCTTTAATGCCTGTGCAATTTGAAACACTTTATCACATCTCGATTATGTCCACAGTGCTGGTTCTGCTTCATTTCTTCACCTTTCTCTGCAGACGACTCAACAAGTTCTTCCAATTCATTTGTTAACACTTCTTGATGGCCTTCAGTATCTTCTGCCACTTCAGCAAGCATGTCAGCAACCGTTCTCCACCAACTTGTCTTGCTGCATGAATGGTTTTCCTAACTTCTCCACTGATGCCAGAGAAGCCCGAGTTGATGGGTGCAGCACAGCAACATGGCACAAGTATACATATGTAACAAACCTGCACGTTATGCACATGTACCCTAGAACTTAAAGTATAATAATAATAAAAAATAAAAAATAAATAAAATCACTCATGACTTCACTCCATAAGTTCCTCTAGCAGGCATTTACAACTTCTGGTTTTAATTCATCCACTGCAGCTTTCAAGAATGTTACTGCATTAGCAATAGTGAATAGTGGCACTACATTATGTCCAGATTATGGTCTGCATCAATTGCTGATAAAATGTGATCAAGTACAGTCATTCATCAATTAACATAGATACGTTCTTGGAAATATGTCATAAGATGATCGTGTCTTTGCATGAATGACGACAGTGCATTTACACAGACTTAGATGTAACAGCCTACTACACACCTAGGCTGTCTAGTATGGCCTACTGTTCCTAGGCTACAAACCTGTACCACGTTACTGTACTGAAAACTGCCGGCAATTGCAACACAATGATACCTGTGCACCTAAGCATATCTAAACACAGAAAAGGAACAGTAAAAGTCAGGCATAAAAGATAAAATACGGTATACCTGAATAGGGGACTTAGGATGAATGGAGCTTGCAGGACGGGAATTTGCTCGAGTGAGTGAAAGACTGGTGGCTGAATGTGAAGGCTAGAACATTGCTGTGCACTACTGAAGTCTTTATTAAACACTGTACACTTGGGCTGTACTACACATACATTTTTCTTTCTTCAATTATAAATTAACCTTAGCTGTTACTTTTTGACTTTATAATCTTAATTTTTCTTAATTTTTTGACTCTTATAGTAACACTTAGCTTAACACACAGATTGTACAGCTGTACAAACATATTTTATTCTATGAGTTTTTTTTTTTACTTTGTAACTTTTTTTGTTAAAAACGAACACAAAAACACCACCTGCATTAATCTTGCAGGCCTACACAGGGTCAGGATCAACATCATCAATGTCTTCCACCTCTATATCTTCTCCAACTGGATGGTCTTCAGAAACAACGACATACATGAAGCCGTCCTCTCCTCTAATAACAATGCCTTGTTCTGGAATACTTCCTGAAGAACCTACCTGAGACTGTTTTACATTTAATTTTTTTAATAAGTAGAAGGGGTACATTCTAAAATGACAAAAGGTAAAATATAAAGACATAAACCAGTAGTCATTATCACCATTATCATGTATTATGTACTGTGCATAATCCCATGTGCTAGATTTTATATGACTGGAAGCACAGGTTTACATCAACAGCACTACAAACATGTAATGTCTTGCACGATGACCTTACCAAGGCTACCAGATCACTAAGTGACAGGATTTTTTCCATTGTAATTTTATGGGACCACCGTCATGGTATTTGGTCCATCATTCACCTGAAGGTCATCACACGGAGCAGGACTGTACCAGGCAGGTGTATGTGACCTTGACAATATGAATGATGCCTTGGTCAGGGGGCTGAAATAATGCAATTGTATTTGGAGGTAAAATGGAACACTGACATTTTCCTCTTCATAGCAAACCGATTCAGGATGGCCAGGTGCATTGTCTATTCTTAGTAAGACTTAGAATTCCAACCCTGCCTCTTTCAAGTATTTTTTCAACTTCTGGGATGAAGCACTGGTGGACTCATTCCCTAAACAAAATGGCCATCACCTACACCTTCTGATCATGATGCCAGAACATGGGCAGATAATTTTCGGTTGTTTTTGAGTGTGTATTCTGTCACTATACCTAGCTTTATAATATGCCCTGAAGCATTGCCACCTAGTACCAGAGTTAATTTATCCTTTCATGTTTTATGCCGTCATGCTTCCCTTGCACTTTTTTGAATGTAGATTCTTTGGGACATCTTCTCCCAGAAGAGCCCAGTTTCATTGCAGTTGGAAGACTCACTTTGGATGATATCCTTTCTCCTTAATCAACTTCAACTCTGCCAGAAATGTGGCAGCAGTTTCTCCATCAGCAAATACAGTCTCTCCAAGAATTTTTATATTTTTCAGTCCAAACCCTTTCCTGAATCTGTGTAATCATCTCTTACTTGCAGTAAATGGCTTTGTCACTTGTTTCACGGAATCCCTTGCTCAAGTCTTGATATCAGCTCAATATTTCTGGTGCAACACGTTGCCATCAGTTGCAACACATTTCAAGTCTTCCACCCATAAATATAACGCCTTTTTCGCCTTAAGCACTTATGCACTGTGGCTATAACTTCTGCAGTCTGAGATGTGACGAAATATTAGGACAACTCCCTCCTCATTACTTCATGGATAGATCTGTTCTTATACCTCAACACTTGACCTGATAACTGAGGCTGCTCCTAACTGACTGCCAGGCTGTGAATGGACACCTGGACAAAGGGAGGATTTGTGTCACAGGTGGGATGAAGCAGGACAGTGTGAGATTTCACCGCACTATCCAGAATGACATGCAATTTTAAACTTATGGATTGTGTACTTCTGGAAAATTATATTGAATATTTTCAGACCAAGATTTGTGGGAACTGAAGCCATGGAAAGCAAAATCTGACAGCAGCGAGACAGGCTTCAATTCAAGTCAAGTTAACAAGCATGCACTTGATGCCTTGTGCTGTGCCAAGTCCTGGAAAAAACTGAGAACCACAAAAACATGGTTTCTGGCCACTGTCCAGTGTGGAGGGCAGGCAGGGCAAATGAATGATCGCCAGGTTACTGTAGGTGAGAAGAGCTAACGGAGGTGTAAGGTACGGGACATATTTTGCTCAGGACTGTTAAAAAGGCTCTTGAGTGGAAACCATTTTCACCTGTTTCTTGGTAAGACCTGCATGTTGTAGGACAGCCTAACATTTTCTAACAAAGTATGATGAAGTCAGAAAACAAACACAAAAACAAAACAAAACAACTCCCCAAAAGTCTGGCCACCAGGGACAGCCACTGTTAGCTTCTTTCCTGCTTACCCCTTTCAGACGTCCCTGCTCTGACTGCTTTCATTGAGGATTGACCCTGGGCCTGGCACTGCACTAAGGCTTTTAAATCTCAGTTTATCCTCACAGCAAACCTGGGTGGTAAGCAGTGTTACAAGTGGTATTGATGTAGCCATTGGCACAAATGTCAACCTGATATGACAGGGAAGGAGACAGGGAGGTTTACCAAAGGTTATTAACCTGTCCACTGTCCCAAAAGTGGCAGGACACACTACCGTCTCTACCGTCTGATTACACAGCCCAGCTCTTAGCCTCCTCAGAGGGCGAGTCCTATCCCCCAACTCCAGCTGGGCCTCCTGGTGACCCGGAGGGGCCTGGGTAGAGAGAAACAAAATGGATAGGGCAGGAACTGAGGCCGAGTGGGGAAAACATTGATGCTTTGTTGAGAGGTTTATGCTTCAGCTGGAAGGCAATGAAGCGCCTTCTAAGATTATTGTGCATGAAAGTAACAAAACCTATTCTGTGTTTCAGAAAGATCCCACCTGCAGCCAATAGAGTGGTGGTATGGGACAGTGCCCTGCAGCAGGGTGGGTGCTTCTGAGACAGTCCAAATACAGAGACTTAGGTAGGGACACCCCAAAAACCCGTCTTAAGTGGCATCACTGGGCTTCACAGCAGAATGGATGGATGTGAGAAACAAGAGAGAAAGAGGAATCAAAAAGAACCCTAAGTCAGGGTCCTGGGAAGACTATCTAACGACATTTAATAATCAACTCCCAAAGTTCCAAGGATAAAGGATCCTAAAAGCAACAAGAGAAAAGAAACAAATAACATACAATGGAGCTCCAGTATGTCCTGCAGCAGACTTTTCAGTGGAAAGCTTACAGGCCAGGAGAAAGTGGCAAGACATATTCAAAGTTCTGAAGGAAAAAACCTTCAAAAGTAGAATAATGTATCTTGTGTAAACATCCTTCAAACATGAAGGATAAATTAAGATATTCCTAGACAAACAAAAGCTAAGGGATTTCATCAACACCAGTCCTGTCCTACAAGAAATGCGAAAGGGGTATATCAATCAGAAAGAAAAGGACACTAGTGAGCAGTAAGTGATCACTTGAAGGAATAAAAGTCAATGGTAATAAGAAGCACACAAAAAGAAAACAGAATATTTTAACACTACAACTGTGGCATGTCAAAAGACATATGTGGCAGGGTGGATTAATAAAAAAAAAAAAGTAAGACCCATTTATCTGTTGCCTAAAAGAAACACATTTCACCTACAAAGACACACACATCTGCAAATAAGGGGATGGAAAAGATTCCCTGCCAATGGAAACCAAGAAAGCAGCATAAATAACTATACTTACATCAGACAAAATAAACTTAAAACAACTATAAGGAGAGACAAAGAAGGCCACTATATTAATGACAAAACGGTCAATTTAGCAAGAAGACATAACTATTATAAATATATATGCACTCAACAATTAAGCACCCAGATATATAAACAAAATATTATCAGAGTTAGAGAGCTGGAACTCTGTACAATTATAGTTGGACATATCAACACCCCACTTTCGGCGCTGAACAGATAATCCACACAGAAACTTAAGAAACAATAAACTTAATCTGAATTATAGACCAAGTGGATCTAATACATATTTACAGAATATTTCACCCAAGAGCTGCAGAATACACATTATTTTCCTCAGCACATGGGCCAGTCTCAAGCACAGACCATACCTTAGGTCACAAAACAAGTCTTAAAACATTAAAAAAATGAAATTTGAAAAAGTACAAGGTTATCAAGAAAACAAGGAGACAGATACACAAATAGTCACCCCCCAAATTTTGAGAGAGAGATAATGCTGCCACTCCCACCTGGCTCAGGTGTCAGTAGGAGGAGGGCACTCTCCAGATTCTACAGAAGGAGGCGGCCTCCTCCTTGTCCGGGCTGCACCTCCACCGCTGCCAAAGAGGTCCAAGATACAGCACCCACAGCTTCCAACCTACCCCAGGCCCGGTGGGGTCAGCCCTGCAGTGCTCCTACGCCCCATTTCCAGCCCCTAGACTTGCTGATGCAGCCACCACTAGCACAATGCCAATAACACCGCTGCTGTTGCCCTCATTGCACCGACACTTCCTACAAGGCTCCTACTACCTGGCCACAGCTGTGGTCCTGTCCTAAGCCTGGCCACAGCTGGAGACCCTCCTACCACGGCCACCCTCCTACCACTCTGGTGCACTACAGTCTCTGTCGCCACCACCATGCCACAGCAAGGTGAGCCACAGTGTCCCAGGCTCCAGCCTCCACTGTGCGACAGGGGGCTCCTCCTCCTCCTGGCATGGAACAGTTGGGAGGGCAAAGCCAGAAAAGCCTAGAGGAGGATGCAGGGAGTAGTAGCATTAGAGCTTACATTGCCATGTGTCAGCCACTGGGTGGCAGGGGCCAGTTTCAGCAAAAGCACTCTTACCTAATCTCCAAAGTCCAGCCTCTCCTTTTGGCCCAAGCTGGCCAGGAAATGGAGCCTGGGGTGGCTGTTGGAGACACCACAGTGCCCGGCTGCCCACTCCAAAGGAACCGCTGGGCCCACCAGGCCTACACCCCTTGGGGAACAGGAGCAGCAGAAACTCAGACCCAGCCAGCCCTCTACACCCAAGTGCCAGTTCCTGTTCCTGACGCCTCCACCCACAGGGCCCTGTTCCCTGTGGTGTCCTCTATTTCATAACTGGGAGTCCCAAGCAGTCTCTGCGGCACAAACTCAAGAGTGCGTGGGCCCAGGAACCACGATGGGTGAGGGGGCTCTGCCATGCTCATGATTCCTATGGAAATGATGTGTGCCCACCACGCTCCAGCACAAGCAAGATGTCACCCTCTGGAGGGTGAAGTCCAGGGAGAGAAGACCCGCTCCTTCCCTGGATGCCACCATGGTTGCAGCCACCTCCACTGACCACCGCCAGCAGTGCAGCCCCTGATAGCACCCAACTCGCCCCCCACCACAGCCAGTCTGGCCCTCAATAGCGACCCTCACCTCCCCCACCCCCAGCCCAACGCTGATAGCAGCGTAGTACCCAATAGTGCCCCTAACCTGCCCCCCTCCATGGGCACTGCAGCCCCAGAGAACACCCATAACCCACCCCCCACCGTAGGCAGTGCAGCCCCATATAGTGCTACCAACCAGTAGCCCCAACACAAGCAGTGACACCTAAATAGCGCCCCCAACCCACCCCCCACTGTGAAAAGTGCAGCCCCGGATAGCCCGTCCTACCACTCTGGTCGTACTGCAGTAGTCTCTGTCGCCACCACCGCCAACCACAGTGAGGCGAGCCGCCAGGCCACAGGCTCTAGCCTCCAGCTTGCAACAGATGGTTCCCCTTTCTCACTCCTCCTGTAGCTGGGCAAGGAGCAGCTCTCTCTGATGGCCATCTTCTACCGCTCTGACCATGCTGCTATTTTTGTGGCCATCTTCTCTGACTACAAAGGAACAAAAATAGGTATCAGTAAGAGGAGGAATTCTGGAAACCATATGATCACATGGAAGTTAAACAATATGCTCCTGAATGAATGACTAGTGGGTCAACGAAGCTATTAAGATGGAAATGGAAGAATTTCTTGAAACAAATGGTAATGAAAACACAATAAACCAAAACTTATGATACACAGAAAAGAGTACAAAGTCAAATTTATAGCTATAAGTGCCCACCATCAAAAAAGAAGAAAAACTTCAAATAAACAATACATCTTAAACACCTAGAAAAGGTCAAACTAAAGCCAAAATTAGAAAAGAAATAATAAAGATCATAGCAGAAATAAAACTGAAATGAACAAAATACACAAGATGAAACAAAAAGTTGGTTTTCTGGAAAGTTAAACAAAATTGACAAACTTTAGCCAGGCTAAGAAATACAGAAGATTCAAATAAATAAAATCAGAGGGAAAAAAAGGAGGCATTACGATGGTTACTGCCGAAATTCAAAGGATCATAACTGGCTATTCGATGCCAATAAATTGGAAAGCCTGCTAGAAACTGACAAATTTCTAGACACATACAACCCACCTAGGTAGAACCATGAAAGCATCCAAGACCAGAACAGATTGGTAACAAGTATGAGACTGAAACCATTCCAGTAAAGAAAAGCCCACGAATTGATGGCTTCACTACTGATGGCTTCACACTAAATCTCTAAAGACCTAAAACCAATCCTACTCAAAATATTTTGAAGAACAGAGGGAATACTTCCAAACTTAATTATTTTTTTTTCTTTTTTTGTGTGATGGAGTCTTGCTCTTTCACCCAGGTTGGAGTGTACTGGTGCAATCTCAGCTCACTGCAAGCTCGCCTCCCTGGTTCACGCCATTCTCCTGCCTCAGCCTCTTGAGTAGCTGGGACTACAGGCGTCTGCCACCACACCTGGCTAATTTTTTGTATTTTTAGTGCAGACGGAGTTTCATCACGGTAGCCAGGATGGTCTCGATCTCCTGACTTTGTGATCTGCCCACCTTGGCCTCCCAAAGTGCTGGGATTACAGACGTGAGCCACCATGCCTGGCCTTTCCAAATTTATTCTATGAGGCCATTATTACCCTGATTCCAAAATCAGCCAAAGACGTCAAAAAACAAACAAACAAACAAAAAAACCCACTACAGGCTGGTATCTCTAATACTGAGGCAAAAATCATCAACAAAATACTAGCAAATCGAATTCTACAATACATTAAAGAGATAATTCCTCATGATTAAGTGGGATTTATCCTTGGGATGCAACGGCCATTCAACACGCAATCAATGTGATACATCATTATCAACTGAATAAACGACAAAAACTGTATGATCACGTCAATTGAAACTGAAAAAACATTTGATGAAATTCAACATCCCTTCATGCTATAAATCTTCAAAAACCCACACAATAAAAACCACATGACAGAGACCCACAGCTAGAATCACATGGAATGGGGAAAAATTTTCGAAAGCCTTTCTTCTAAGATCTGGAACACGATAAGGATACACACTGTCACTATTGTTATTTATCATAATGCTGGAAATCCTAGCTAGAGCAATCAGTGTAGCCCCTGAAACAGCTTCCATCCTGCCCTGCCCCCTGCCACCAGCAATGTAGCCCCCAAATAGCGTGCCCAACACACTCAAAGCGCCGCCCTCCCCACAACGTGGGCATTGCAGCACCTAATAGTGCCCTGAACCCGAAACCCCCAAAACACCCCCGCAGGCAGAGTAGCCCCGGATAGCACCCTCAGCCCACCTCACTGCTGCTGGCACTACAATCCGGGATAGTGCCTCTAAACTGCTCCCTGTGAGAGCAGTGTAGCCCCGGATAGGGCCCCCAACCTACACCCCGGTGTAGGCAGCGCAGCCCAGATAGCACACCCAAACAGCCACCCAAGGCGTGCAGTGACCCCTGAGATAGCACCCCCAACCCACTCCAGGTTGCAGGCCATGCAGCCCTGCATAGCATACTTACCTCATCACCTTTCTACACTCTGGCCAGCTGCAGTGTCCGTTGCTGCCTCCAATTGCAGTGAGGTGAGCCAAGGAGGTGAGCCGCAGTCCCCCAGGCTTCAGCCACCAGCATGCAGCAGATGGTGCCTCCTTTTCCTAGCTGGGAATGGAGCAACCGCACCGGCAGCCACAGAATCTGGAATGGCACAACACCCCCAACTACCCCAGCATATTTTATATATGGAGGTTATGTACTACACGTTCTGACTGGATGAGAGAAAAACCTCCAGGCCTACTCTGATTGGACTTTTTATTCATGTTCTGATTGGATCAGAGCAACTCTTACGATCACCAATCAGAACACGAAGAAAAAGTCCAATCAGTCTAACTTTGTTCTTTTCATTACATATTTTCTTTGCAAAGCTAAAAAAAAAATCCAATCAGGCAAATAGTATGTAAAATACAAAGACTATCTAACTTTTTTATATAAAACCTCTATTTGTAATTTCTCACTCCTATTCATGAAATTTATAGATAATTTTTCACTGGTGATGTAAAATACAATTATTTTCTACAAGGGGATAAAACTATAAATGCAATGGGTAGCGTTATAGGATAAATGCAATATTATTACTACTAATATAAAACATTAAGTTTAGATCAAGTTTTCTGACAGCCAAAGAAAAAGAAAAACCATGTTACTTACATTACTTCATAGAAAAAATATATTATCATACACTAGCTTTTTCTCTTGTCCCTCCACTGGTTTTGATTTTGTTCTTATGAGACACAGTCTCGCTCTGTCACCCAGGCTGGAGTGCAATGGCATGATCTCAGCTGACCGCAACCTCCATGCCCAGAGTTCTAGTGATTCACCTACCTCAGCCTCCTGAGTAGCTGGGATTACAGGCGCCTGCACCATGCCTAACTTTCGTTTTTTGTAGTCTTTGTAGAGACGGGGGTTTCGCCATATTGGTCAGGCTGGTCTTGAACTCCTGACCTCAGGTGACCCACCCATCTCAGCCTCCCAAAGCTCTAGGATTACAGGTGTGAGCCACTAAACCCGGCCTTATTGTCCTTTTCTATACAAACAAGCTTTAATTGGTACTAAGACTTACTTGATAAATATTACTTATGTAACAGAAACCCTTTTTTAAATGACATTGGTGAGCTTTTCAAAACATACTGTGAAGGTACTGTGTACTACTCTAAACCCCATACAAGTATTTCAGTCACTTAAATCCTCCCAACAATTCTGTGAAGTAGATAACATAGTAGGCATTTGATAAGGAAGAAAGTAGGCATGGAAAGGCCATGTAACTTGCCCAAGCCTATAAAACTGCTCAGTAGCAGACTAAGCATTTAAACCCAAGAACTCTGGCTCCAAAATACGTATTTCAGGATAATCTATACTACGCTACAAGATATTTATTTTCAAGTATTTACAAGTAATAGCAGATAAATTCATATTATCTTTCCATTTCTATGATTACAAATAATCTCTAAATCTTGCAATTTTTTAAAATAAGATTTTATACCTATGCAGTTTTGGAAACCTGCTTTTAATAAACTGAAAACTTGTTTCTCTAAAGAAATTCACCAAAAAACATTCATCATCAATTCAACTATTAATTCATGCATTCAACCAACACTTATGGAATGTACGATACACGTGAAAGACACGGTTGGTCCAGAGAAACATTTTTTTTTTTACCTTTGAACAATACAATCCACAAGTTGCAGTCTGCAATGAAGGTTTTCAGTAGCTTGCTTTTTCTATTATTCATTAGAAAGCCCCCCCTCCCCAGAATCTGAAAAACCATAAAGGTGACACACCTGTATTTTACAGTACCTTCCTAAAGCACAGCTATACCTTGCTAAAGCACAGCTATTCGTGATGCTACTTTCAAAGGTACCGTGATAAATAAATCATTAAGGAATGTTTAAATTCTATGCAATATGACCAAAGTGTATGTGTTTATTATTATAGAATTTTTAAAAACATACGCATGTGAGTTTAACTTTTAGATCATTTTCATGTACCATTACATTAAAATATTCCATTCCTGAACCAATTCTGAAAGAAAAACCTCTTTTGATAAAATGATACATGAATAGAAACTGTACAAATAGTTGATTTATTACAAATATTTAAAAGGGAATGGATCAAACTTTCCAGTGCTCACACATGCAAACGAAACTAAATTCCAAAAACACATTTCTTCTCTACTGGATCATTCCAAATAGCAAGTAAGACTCTAACAGCTTCCATTTCAAAATGGAAAAACGAAAGTCCCTTGAATCTCACATTTTTCTTCTTTACTTGTCACCCATTCCTCTACTCCGTTTTGCAGTCAAAGTCCTCTCAAACATTTTCTGTGCTTAGCCACTACAGTCAGGGTTCCATGGCAACCAGCTGAAACTCCTCCTTGACAAAGGCACTAATCCTCTTAATCTTCCAGCAGCAATGATACAGTTGACTATTCTCTAAATTAGGCTGTCTACACTAGTTTATTTCCAGAGAAAGTAATCACTTCTAATATTCCTTCACAGGGAAATAAGAAAATTAGAGATTTTATCCTCCTTCACCTTAACCATGTCACTAAAACTGCTATCATTATTTCCCTAGAAGACTAACAGTCTTTTAGACTGGATAGAAGACCCATACATACATTGGCCTTCTCAAACACTGGTGTAATCACAGGTTCTTTTGAGGTGTATTTTAAAAATTTTTACTTTACTTTACTTCCTTTACATGCAAGGGATGATCACTACTTTAACAAATGCACTGAAAAGCCAATGTTTTCTAATAATTCTACTTACAAAGAACAGAACAATTCTTGTGAAATCCATAGTCTTCTCCGTCTCTATTTACTAATTCAAAACCCATTTTGAAGTTCCAGCATATACAAAAAGATGTATATTCTCAGCTTTAAAAACAAAAGTAATCAGCGAGTCGCAGTGGCTGTAATCCCAGCACTTCGGGAGGCCAAAGCCAAGTGGATCAAGAAGTCAGGAGTTCAAGATCTGCCTGGCATGATGGTGAAACCCCCTTTTGTATTTTGTAAAAATACAAAAATTAGCTGGGCGTGGTGGCAGGCACCTGTAATCCCAGCTACTCAGGAGGCTGAGGCAGAGAATTGCTTGAACCTGGGATGTGGAGGCTGCAGTGAGCTGAGATCGCACCACTGCACTCCAGCCTCGGTGACAGAGTGAGACTCCGTCTCAAAAACACAACAAAACAAAAAACAAAAACAGATAATCAGGCTTGGCATGATGGCTCACACTGGTAATCCCAGCACTTTGGGAGGCCCAGGCAGGTGGATCACTTGAGGCTAGCCTGGCCAACATGGCAAAACCTTTCTTTACTCTATTAAAAATACAAAAATTAACTGACGTGGTGGTGCATGCTTGTAATCCCTAGGAAGTTGAGACACGAGAATCACCTGAACTTGGGAGGCGGAGGTTGCAGTGAGTCGAGATTGTGCCACTGCACTCCAGTCTGGACCACAAAGCTAGACTTTGTCTCACAGAAAAAAGCAAAACAGGTAATCAGATAATTATGACACAATGCAATATGTAAGAGTTGATCTAGAAAAATTTATATCTGAGCATGAGAAAGACTTTATGTAAGAAGCAAAACACAAGAGGAGCTCACCAGGCCAAAAACAACAACAACAACAAAACCCAAAACAGTAGGAGAAAACCATTCTACATAAAGAATAGAATGTGAGCACAGGGATGAGGCACATGGCATCCAGTTGTTTCCTGGGAACTTGAAAGGTAAAGTGTAAAACACACGAAAGCAAACAGTGAGAGAAGAATGCTACACTAAGCTTGAATGCTACACTAAAAGGCTGGAGCTCACTGCCTGCAAGCAATGACTCTCAGACATGGGGTCACAGTTGGATTTGTACCATCGATTTTGTTTTAATATGTTTCATTTGAATAAAGTTTTCAAAATATCAGGAGGCACAAATAACCTGAAAAAAACTGAAATTACCTTAAAGGGAAAAACACTTATTTTTAAAATACCTATATGTCTTTATATATAGTTCAAAAATAGCACTATTCTGATTAGATAGGATTCTGTTTGAAATAGAATCATTTAGAAACTTCTGTATACTTATCGTGTAGTATCTATTCCTAATATGAAAAGCTGGATTCACCGGTAAAAAATTGTAATTACTTTCTCTGTAGTAAACACATGCATAAGAATATCACTATCGTATGCCTGCATAAATTTACAAAAAGGATAAAATTTCCCATTGGAGATTATGTTAGGAGTTCAGACTGAACTCCGAAAGACACAAAAAATCAAAAATAAATCCGGCAATTGCTTACCAAAAATATATGTAGATGAGTCTTCTGTTTAAGACTAAGGTTTTAAAAACTTTCTGAGAGCATTTATTAAACAATTTAAGTATATAATTCTGGAATATGACATATTGTTCATTTTGAGCATAGCTGATAGAAGGTAACTTTCAAACAGAAAACACCTGATTAACATTGCCATGAACTAAGGAAAACAGTGACCTGTAGCCATGGTAACAGGTGCCCCCCTGAACCCATTTTAAATCTAGTCAGTCAATCAATGACCACTGGCCTCACTAACACCAACCAACCAATGTCAGCTACTTGCCTCTGAAAGACATCCAGAGACTAACTCACTCCCATCAGCATGCCTGGAAGCGCCAACTAATCCACAACAGTCTCAAGCAGATAACCACACTGCTCCAGATGATGTCAACCCAGTTATGCCTGAGAGTCGGCCAAGCCTTCAAGTCCAGTCTTTCAAAAACCTTATATAAGCATTAGCAGCTGCTCCAGTAAAAGAGACTGTGCCTCACTAGCATAGATCTCTTACTACAGAAAGCAATAAACCCAACTTTTTTTTTGAGACAGGGTCTCCTCCTCTATCACCCAGACTAGAGTGCAGTGGGCAAGATCACAGCTCAAGTGATAGTCCTGCATCAGCCTCCCACATAGCTGGGATTAAAGGTGCGCCACTACTGCCAGCTCATTTTTATATTTTGGTAGAGATGGGATTTCACCATGTTGACCAGGCTGGTCTTGAACTTCTGACGTCAAATGATCCACCCGCCCTGGCCTCCAAAATGCTGGGATGACAGGCATGAGCCACCATGCCCTGCCTCATCCTCGACATAAGAATTTATCAAAATTCTGGGTTTTTTTATAAGTAGAGGAGTGACACTTTACTAAAATGCCACTATGTATGTTCTAACAAACACCTCAATTTAACGTACACACACACAGAGATACATACATCATAATATATATGTTGGTCTATTGTATGTTATATATAATATATAATATATACCTATAACTTATGTGTATGTGTAAAGTCGTATTTCCTGCAGAATCCAGTCTCAGAAGTAAAGTGACACATGCTACTAAACTACCCTTCAATAAAGTTTTACCAAGTGTATGAGAGAACTTTTTTTTCACATTCACCCACACTAGTTATTTTTTAATAAAATACCATTATGCTTGGAAAAACTGTAACTAATTGCTTGTGAATTTGCATTTTTCTCATTACCAGGCAACACAGAATATCCCTAGTGAAAGTATGAAATTCATTAACCATGCATATTACCTCAAATTAGAATTCATTTGCTAGTACAATAATAATCTACTATCAAATACTGCTATAGGCTTACCTATTATACTCTTCACTCTTCTGCCTGGGAAACTGATGATTATTAGGTTCTCTGTTCCTTCTTTCTTGAATTAATTCATCATCATCATCGTCATTGTCATCAGCATACAGATTTCTTGACACTTCATTTTTCTTATTTCTGCACTTTTTCCTTTTTTCTGGAACCTTCAATGAAAGTTTGACACTGAGAATAACTGTCATTATTTTATCCAATAGAAAGTACTTGTTTTCATTCATTTTATAACTTGATTCAGTCTGTCATAAGTCATTAAAATATTTTATGCTTACTTTCATTGTATCATTATATAATTATCAGATAAGTTACATTATGATTTTTTCATTGAAATTCATATAAATTGATTCATTTCTGTTTCAGTGAATACAATAAAATTTTCCAAACTTTCAAAAAGAGCCCATTACAAATTTGTGCTTTTATTTCCCATCCACTCTTTGCTGTCCAATGTAAATTTTCACCCCCTTGTGATGAGCGGAAACAGAGAAATAAAACGACAAAACCATGAAATTATCCTCTTCTGTCTTTACCTCCTGGAGTTTATCCCCAACAGTCAGACTTAGAGAATGTGACGTTGTGGGGCTTCAGGAACAGAAAGGAAGCTTTTCCCTTTCTGCAGTAAGCGTTCCCCACTGCCCTTCATCTTTTTTTCATTTAGATCCTAGGATATCAAAAATGTGATGGTGCTTGCTGAAATACAGGAACCAAAATTTGAAAAAAACAGATGTTTTAGACATGAAGTCCTTGCCCATGCCTATGTCCTGAATGGTATTTCTTCTAGGGTTTTTATGGTATTAGGTCTAACATTTAAGTCTCTAATCCATCTTGAATTAATTTTCGTACAAGGAGTAACGAAAGGATCCAGTTTCAGCTTTCTACTTACGGCTAGCCAACTTTCCCAGCACCATTTATTAAATAGGGAATCCTTTCCCCATTTCTTGTTCTTCTCAGGTTTGTCAAAGATCAGATGGCTGTAGATGTGTGGTATTACTTCTGAGGACTCTGTTCTGTTCCATTGGTCTATATCTCTGTTTTGGTGCCAGTACCATGCTGTTTTGGTTACTAAAAGCCAAAATTGACAAACAGGATCTAATTAAACTAAAGAGCTTCTCTGCACAGCAAAAGAAACTACCATCAGAGTGAACAGGCAAGCTACAGAATGGGAGAAAATTTTTGCCATCTACTCATCTGACAAAGGGCTAATATCCAGAACCTACAAAGAACTCAAACAAATTTACAAGAAAAAAACAAACAACCCCATCCAAAAGTAGGCAAAGGATATGGACAGACATTTCTCAAAAGAAGACATGCATACAGCCAACAGACACATGAAAAAATGCTCGTCATCACTGGCCATCAGAGAAATGCAAATCAAAACCACAATGAGATACCATCTCACACCAGTTAGAATAGCAATCATTAAAAAGTCAGGAAACAACAGGTGCTGGAGAAGATGTGGAGAAAAAGGAACACTTTCACACTGTTGGTGGGATTGTAAAATAGTTCAACCATTATGGAGAACAGTATGGCGATTCCTCAAGGATCTAGAACTAGAAATACCATATGACCCAGCCATCCCATTACTGGGTATATACCCAAAGGACTATAAATCATGCTGCTATAAAGACACATGCACACGTATGTTCACTGCGGCACTATTCACAATAGCAAAGACTTGGAATTAACCCAAATGTCCATCAGTGACAGACTGGATTAAGAAAATGTGGCACATATACACCATGGAATACTATGCAGCCATAAAAAAGGATGTGTCCTTTGTAGGGACATGGATGCAGCTGGAAACCATCATTCGGAGCACACTATAGCACACTATAGCAAGAACAGAAAACCAAACACCACACGTTCTCACTCACAGGTGGGAACTGAACAATGAGATCACTTGGTCTCGGGAAGGGGAACATCACACACCAGGGCCTATTATGGTGAGGGGGGAGAGGGGAGGGATTGCATTGGGAGTTATACCTGATGTAAATGACGAGTTGGTGGGTGCTGACGAGCTGATGGGTGCAGCACACCAACATGACCCAACTATACATATGTAACAAACCTGCACGTTATGCACAGGTACCCTACAACTTAAAGTATAATAACAGAAAAAAAAAAAGAAAAAAAAATTGAACAATAATAACAAAAAAAAAAAAAACAGAAGAAGGAGAGTGAACTACTGAGATGTTAGTATACAGCTCTGGAAAATTAAGATGCTTTGCAAATTTCACATTCAGTAACCATGACATTTTACAGCTGGGAAATAGCGAAAGTAATTATCTACTTTAGCCCCATTATCAAAAAAGATTAAATGACTCATCCAATGCTTCTAAAGTGGCATTTCCTAGCATTTTATGGCACAAAACCCAATACTATTTCATAAAGTTCAGTCAGATATATTACCTGATAAATTCATCAAATTAATCTGAAGAATTAAAAGTATCACTCTGGGGAAGTAACTTAATACCTCAGCAGGGGCTGAGAGGCCTCATCTACTTTTACTTTTAAAGGTGAGTATCACCAGATTTTTGTCTATCTTTAAGACTCAATGTACAGAATTCAGGTTTCTACTTTGGAGTCAAAAACTAAATTTTTGGCTGAGACTCCACAGTACTTGTATAATAAAGTTATATATGCTAAAACTTACACTCTATTAAAATCACGTTGAAAGCTGATTTGACAGAAACATGTAAGAGTGGTGATTAAAAAACAGATGTATCCATATACATTGCTTTTCAAACATATTTAAGGTGATCAGGATGAAATTATAAGCCCCAACATACTGAATTAAATGGATCAACCTGCACATCTCAAAGCACAACATACAACAGTTTCCTTTATGAATATTTGTTCCAACTCTCGAGGATACATTTTGATATCACTTCTCAGTCATTGCTTCCTTCCCACTGATTTCCCACTTTATTAAGTATACTTCATCTTTAATGGGGAAAAATTAGACCCTAAAGCTTATTGTATTCTTTATTATATATTGCACATTATATGTTAAAATCTTTATAATATATATTATATACATCTTATATAAATAAGATATATTCTTTATAATTTATATTTTTTATAGTATGCTTACCCTAGAGTTCAGAAGTATCCATATATATGGTATATGAATAGATTAGTTTCCCAGTCCCCATGCCACTTGGAAAACTGATAGACTTGGGTTGATTAAGGAACAAACATTGTAGAATGTTGTCCTGAGCTTCTACTATTTAGATACAGAAATATTCTATTTCTACACAATTATATATTTAGAAACCCCATTTTTACACAAGAGCTTCTTGTAAAGTAAAAAACTAGAATGCACCAATTGATCGAAAGAAAAAACACAAGTAGCAGCAAGTGACCCCCTAAGTCTTTCTCAAGTTGAACTTTTTCTTCAAAGTCAGGAACTCTAGTTTTAGTATGACTACTTCATTCTTCAGCCTTCATATATGGTGCTGTAACTATTCTTCTAGATACACTTCTGATGCTCTGTCACTACGTAGTGGTGAAGAATGCCCATTTTCTAATCCAAGTTCTATTCTTTTATTGTTATTTGCACTGCAATTATAATGGTTTCCGGAACAAGTTCTGTTACTGGTTTTGTATTCTTGTAAGGGTCTGTAACAACAGAAACACCACGCCTTTTTGTTTACTCATCACATGCTTAATTTCTCTAGAGGAGGTAAGCCACAAATCTAAAAGATTTTTGGATCACTACACTGAGGCAGCACATTTCTGATGTCCAATTTGCAATTAGTGCTATTTTGGGGATTTTTTCATTATTTATAGATGCCTATTACACTCTTGGTCTTCTTTTATTTCAATGGTAACTACTTCTGGGTTCCTTGCTTTTTCACTTTGTGTCATTATAAAAATTCTCCTGGTCTGTGTTAAAAACATGTATAGTGTCTGGTTTGTTATTATTTTCACAGCATACTTTATTTCCGTTTTTTAAAGAAAAATCAGAAGATGACAGGCAACCATATTCTGGGGACCCAGAGTAGAAATGAAATGGAAAGACATTTGAGACTGAACTACTTTTGTTCAGAAAGTATCTGGAATACTACACAGGTAAGTACTCCAGATGCATGTTTTCCTGACAATCATATATATTATTTGTCAAATTAGAGGGTATGTTCTCTACATTTCTTCCTCCTGTAGTGTCTCTTCCTCTGAACAATCAGAAGTTCTGGATTCTTCACAAATTTCACTCAAACTCTCCTTTAACTCAATTGTGATGAGTTTTAAAGTTTTTTCCACCCTCATTTGCCTTGTTTGATCCACATATTCTCTTATTTTTGCACACAAAGGAGTCCTGCATATAGAGATGTATGCTGTTAAATACTTGTTCACTTCTGTTTGTGGACATTTTTTGCAGACACAAAGTGGAAGATTAATTTGCTAGTTTTGTTTGTCAGATGTCTTCTCTGTCAGGGGGCATGTTTTAGATAACTTTGTCATTAAATAATCAAGTATGGAAACATAAAATTTAAAAATAATAAAAATTTAATTCTTAAACTTCTTAATCTATGTTTACCTACTCCCAATCACTGGATTGTCATTAATAAATTAAAAATAATTTGCATTAGCCTAAAAGAGGGGGAAAATATAAACCATCAATCTTAACTTTGTAGCTGTTTGGACTAAGATTAATTCATTATGTGTTTAATTTACCAAAAATGAATTAAAAGGTGGTTTGCAGTATTACAAAGGCATCTTCACTTAGGACGATTTTCTCTCTGTACCTGAAATAGTGATACTCTGAACAAACAGTAGCACACTTGAGTGCTTTTTTCCCAAAGATTACTAACTGGTGAGAAAGCAATCTTTAACAGAAATCAAAATCAAAACTAGTCAGAAACCAAGGCAAATTCTTACAATTTAATTCAAATTATATAGTGTAATATGATAGTGTCATGTGGCTGTTCTATACAGACTATGGTTTTAAGTCAAATTTCAATACAGTCTAAGGTCCACTAATGACAGTAGATTAAAAAATTTTTGACAATACAGATTTGCCATATAGACATAAGTTACAAAGTTACAGTTCGTACCCTAACACCAAAGCTCCCATTCTGCAAAGTCCGGTTCTATTGATAAGTCAGTGGGGTTGACTTTATGACCCCATTCTCTCCCTAAACAGAGATACCAAAAGTCAATTAAAAATCACGGGCCAGGCACGGTGGCTCATGTCTGTAATTCCAGCACTTTGGGGGGCTGAGGCAGGTGGATCACAAGGTCAGGAGTTTAAGACCAGCCTGGCCCACATGGTGAAACCCCGTCTCTACTAAAGATACAAAAAATTAATTAGCTGGGCATAGTCACACGTGCCTGTACTCCCAGCTACTCAGGAGGCTGAGGCAGAAGTATCACTTAAACTCAGGAGGTGGAGGTTGCAGTGAGCCGAGATCATGCCACTGCACTCTAGCCTGGGTCACAGGGCAATACTTTGTCTTAAAATAAATAAATAAATAAATGAGTCATAATGGACAAATACATTTTTAATCATAGTATTAGTGGCCAGTAATAAAGTTGCAAATTTTGACCCATTAGCAATGATTACTCCTTTGACATGAATCCAAGTCAGCAGCCATCACTGTTAAATTATTCATAATTTTGAATGCTTAAAATTATAATTCAATATTTGATGTCATTCTTTATTAGGATAAAAATGAACAGCAAACAATATTCAGGAACTTTTGCCTTCATTTCCAACGGAAAAAATTAGCTGTAAATCACTATAAATTTTGAGAATATTTTCAGTTGTATAACCAATTAAAATGTTTTTCAATTAAATATTAAATTATAATCAACTGATTCTAAAAGGCCAAAGGTAATTTCATTTGAACTATGCTATGCTAGCAAAGCAAAGAAAAACAGAAATTTGAAATTGAATTTTTACATACCCATGGCTGGTTATTTTCACATCCTTGAAGCCTTTCTTGCTCTCTCTCCGACGTCAATTTTAAGTCTTGTTCTGCTCAAAAATCCACAGTTTCATTCAAATGAACTACTTAAAACAGATAAAAGCTATAGTCTTTACCAACATGAAAAAAAAAACATTTTTCTTTTATAAAATGAAAGTTCAAATAAAGCTTAATCTCTAGTGGAGTATTTGCTTCTTTAAGAAATACTTCTAATTCTACAAAACTTCAACAAACCACTTGGCAAGACACTAGATGTCACCGGAGTCAAGCCATACAATCATCTCGTAGCTTCACCCACGATTTCATCCACCCAGCATCAATGAACAAAACCGTCAGAAACAAAAAAAATTAAAAATCCAAAAGAAACAGATAAAGTAACACTGCATATTTTCCTTCACTTTATAATAGTACCTTTGTAACATACTAAGTCTGTTATTTAGTACTAATAATTTCCAATATGACTTTCTCTTTACCCCTTCCATCAGTGTACACTGTTCTTTATATCTGAAACGTTTTCCTCTACTATTCTGACATATTTCATCTTATAAGACTCAAAGAGCTATGTGCTATCTTCCTTTATTCTATCTTTCCCTAGATAAAAGTTTTATATAACGTGAATTTCATAAGACATGCAGTTAAGGCGTCAAAAGGTTTTATTTCAACTAACTATAAATTACAAAAGTGCACATATTGCAATGATTAAAAAAAGATCTTCAATAAGAATAGCCATCATGACCCTGAAAGGATAAGTATCAAAGATGACTGGCAATGGTGTGGCATATCATTATTGCAACACGTCAAGTTCATTTATACCATTATCCTACAAGTATTCATCATAGTCTTATGAGGAAGTATACAGGTATGATGACAGTTCAGCTGAACATACTCATTTCTCATCAGATAAGCCGTTCTGAATTCATCACCTCAGTCACAGAATAACACTTAATATAAACATACATCTTTTTAAATTACAAGGTGGGATATTGCTATGTGTACATTGCTTGCATCCTGTAGTTTGGCCCTGTCTTAAAAGTTTCTTGATCCCCTTATGTAAGATGGGATATAAAACACATCACAAAATAATGCATAAGCAGCTTTCAATGTGTAAATGTTTATTGCAAAAAATAAAAATTTCACCTTCATTCTAATAACATTTTATATTTCAAAATCAGTACAATGTTTATTGAAAACATTAGTTTTGTTATTCAAAGAATAAATCCTGTACTATTTTTGTTTCTGAAATGACTGTGATTAGGTATACCATGCTAGTCTCTCAAGTACTTTTCCAGAATAGGGATCTAATTAAAAAATAGCTTTCTTAACAAAAACGGTTAAAGTTCTTTAGTGCAAATGAATTTGATTATCTAATATCAATTTAACCTGTATCTTTGATGTGTCATACAAAGCAGAGCAACGACTTGCTGTGGATTACCCCAATTATTGCACTTGCTTCTCTTTCCAGTAATTTCAAGGGCAGCGATAATCTAATGTCCTGAGCAAACATACTGAAGCCGTCTGAATTAAGTTCTCTCAAATGTCCTCATCACTAACTGCAAAACTACTGAGATAAGAGCTTCTTTCTTTCCTCCCTCATTCCCCCTTCTCAATCCCCTTGTCTTTGGAAAAGTCTCTCAGTGTGTGGTCTTCCTTCTCCTTGAATATACCTCTCATGGATGATGCCCATCACTTCTTTCCTCTTCATTAAACAATAGTGTCTCGCATCAATAATTTCTATTTCACAATCTTACCACCTGGTTGGAAACATGTTCAGAAATAAAAGCAAAACAACACCTTCCCTTGGCCCTGTTATGTTTTGAACTGCTATCCAACAGCAATCCAATGGCAAACAGGTATATGGTGGGGTGCTCAACACCATTCATCAACAGAGAAATGCAAATAAAAACGACAGTGAGGTATCATCTCACCACCCCCAGTTAAAACAGCTTTTACCCAAATGACAGGGTATAACGAGTGCTGGTAAGGATGTGGAGAAAGGGGAACCCTCATACATTGTGGCCATGTAAATTACTACAGCCACTATGGAGAATACTGTGGAGAGTCCTCAAAAAACTGAAGATATGCCAGGTGTGGGGGCTCACAACTGTAATTCCAGCACTGTGGGAGGCCAAGGCAACAGGACTGCTTGAGCTCAGGAGTTTGACACCAGCCTGGCCAACAGGGTGAAACCCTATCTCTACCAAAAGTGAGAAAATTTGGCCAGGCATGGTATCACGCACCAGTGGTCCCAGCCACTTGGGAGGCTGATGTGCGAGGATTGCTTAAGACCAGGTGACATATTTTTGTATGTCTAAAAAATAAAACCCCCCAAAACTAAAAATAGAACTACCATATGATCCAGCAATCCCATTGCTAGGTATATACTTAAAAAGCAAGGGAATCAGTAAACTGAAGAGGTATCTGCCTTCTCAGGTTTACTGCAGCAGTCTTCACAAAATCCAAAATGTAAAATCAACCTATTTGTGCACCAACAAATGGACAAAGAAAATGTACATATACACAATGGAGTACTGTCAAGCCATAAAAAAGAATGAGATTCTGTCATTTGCAATGGCATGGATGGATATGTTTTCTCATCAGAAACTTCAAAATTACACAACTTCTTTCTTTCCCCTCTGTCCTTGCTCACAATCCATCTACCTTGTGAACATTTCCACATCTGTGGTCTTGATTCTTCCCATTCTACATTTTTTATGAATTACTCCAACCATATTTCCCCTTTTCAGCAACAGTTTCTTACAGCTCTAATTTCTATTTCTTCATCTCTTTCTACTTCTCCTCTGGCTAGAAACGTGATCTCGAACAAAAGCAAAATCATGCTGTCCTCTGAGCCTCTTTATGTCTTGAACTGCTCCTCCCCAGTGCCTCTTCTATCCAATTTCTATACGGGAAAAAGTCTATAACCTTGCCACTCAAGAGCGTCGCTCGAGGATCAGCAGCATCAGCATCACCTGAGAACTTAATAGAAATGCAGAATCCCAGGCCTGCTGAAGCAGAACATGCATTTTAACAAGGCCCCCAGGTGATTTACTGAAGTGTGAGAAGTTCTGTTCTATACTGGCTGTATATGACATTCAATTGTATACAAGCATAGACGACCATACAAGCTTATATTCACCTATGGTAGATAAAACATACCTCTGCCTGGTCAGGTTCTTCCATCAGTGAGGAAGACAGGAAGAATGAAACATTTTGCTCTAATTCTCTAACAAGTTTTGATGCTAGAAGCCCACTATTATCTTCTTCCCACTTTTCTAAAACCCTTTTCTTCCTTCTTCTAAGGAATTATTGTATTTTGCCAACTTCCATCATATGTACCTTCTTTTTCTTTTATGCACTGCACTCACTGCCTTTCTCGTTCTCTATTTCCTCTTCTCTCCTTTCTTATTTCCTGACTTTCCTCAGATCTCAGAATACCTTCAAATGGAGCTATTAATTCAGCTCCTTTAGTGGCACTCTCAATTTACTCTCTTGTAGATGTCTGTTAAAACACACAATTTATCACCTTTCCACTTTTCTTTTTCTTACTGTGCAGTTAGTAAGTGACCTTCCTTTGCTTGTTATAATACATCAGTGATGGTGTTTTCAAGTAAACATTATGTTAAATGCTTTTAAAAATACACTACGTTTAATACCATCTACATTTCCATTTACTGCACTTTTCCTCTGTTGATCAGCAGGCCCAGATGAATGACCACCAGGCTTTTGGAGAAGGTTCTTGTAGGAGATACTGTTAAAATTTATATCAATAATGAGTTTCAATACAAAACAACAATCATTAGTTGCTCAAAGATTTCATAATCACTAATTTTAAAAATCCAAACTGCCTATATTAAAAGCAATTAGACTTAAAAATAAGAGAAGCAGGTACTGAAAAACAAAACATTTTTTTTGAGAGCCCAGGCTGGAGTGCAATGGTGCAATCTCAGTTCAGTGCAACCTCCACCTCCTGGGTTCAAGCAATTCTCCTGCCTCAGCCTCCTGAGGAGCTGGGATTACAGGCGGATACCACCATACCAAGCTAATTTTTCTATTTTTAGTAGAGATGGAGTTTCACTGTGTTGGCTAGGCTGGCCTTGAACTCTGAACCTCAGGTGATCCACCCGCATTGGCCTCCCAAAGTGCTGGGATTACAGGCATGAGTCACTGTGCCCAGCCTGAAAACCAAAACATTTCAACAGAGAACCTCACATACGCTCTTTGGAGCTTATTGTTTACCTTCATTAGGCTACTGACTCTGTAAAACTGAGTATGGAAGGCAAAAGGAAACCTACTTACAGACAAAGTATTAACTTAGGTGCATATTTCAATGAGACACTCACTTCAGAAGACCTAACTCTCATTTGCAAACTTGATCAAAAGAGGGTAGTAAAACATGCATTTGCTATATTACAGCATTTAACATTTAAATTATTCTTAATTATAAATTTTTTTATTATTAAAAGAAGATAATTGGCATGATAAAAAACTTTGGAGTACTTCATGTTGTGTATAAACAGAACACTGAAGAAGCTGCTTCATTTAGGTCAACAAGGGCTTGAAGAGGGTAAAATTTTTCTTGGTAACATTTTTACTGATATAAACACGATTGAATGAAATGACTAGTAAGGGAAACTTTTGTTTATGTTATGTTTAAATAAATGCAAGCAAGATAAACTCTGCCACTCTTTTCCAGTTAAGAAATAACTTCAAAAACTAGAGCAAGCCTTAATAAAAAGGGAAAAATAAGAACATTTATTCACAAAGCACCTACAATGTTCCAGATTCTCATTTGCACATTTTCTTTTCTACACATTAAAAATGATGATGATGGTTAACCCCACTCCCTGCTTCCTAGTCATTCGAAGAAGTTAGATGAACAATTGTTAGCCATTTTTCTCTGTGTCCAGAATTTCCTCCTTTTAGAATCCCACGACAATCCTAACTACAAACTTCCTCAATTTTCTGGAAAGTAACATTTTCTGTTTTCTTTATAGGAAGCACTTGTAGTGACCTATGTGTTTGTTGTTTCCTTGTTTCTACTGCTCTACGATAAGCCCTCATGCTTGTGTATTCAGTGTCTTACTGCCTACCACAGAGTTGGTACACAATGACAGAAATTCATTCGAGGTCAAAATATTTAAAATCTTATCAAGAGGTCTTGAGTGCCAAATCACTCTATTCCCATAGGATATCACCAGTATTAAACCACTAAAACTTAACCTACTCCAGACTGGAAATCCACACACCTACGCTATACTTTCTCATTGTTCTCTCTCAGCAGTACTGACTACTTGACAGTACTGACTACAGGTTAAACAACAACAACAACAAAGGTCCCAGTGGCTCAAATTCTCTTAACATCTTTCCAAAAATAAATAAATTAAATAAATAACAAAACATTTTTAAAAACCCTGATATTTGTCAGTTTCTCCAATTAGGAGAACAAAAAAAGCAGCAACCTGTTCAGGACTCTCTTAAACCCCCTACTTAAACATGTCTATCTTGTTAACTCCCAACATCCTGTGTTTTTCATTCCTCTAATTTATCTTTATCACAAAGTCCAACATTCTGATCTCTTTTCTAAAACCCCTACTCTTACCCAACTCAATGTCTTTGACCTTTCCCTGCTAATTCCACTCTTATCCACTTCCATTAAGGTTCACCAGCTCATTTCCATTCTCATCCTCTTCCACTGGGATCACTAGACCTACTCTCCCTTTTCTATTATTAAAACACTCACCGACAGGATGATATACAAGAGGACTGGGCTTTGAATTAAGGAATTTGAGTTCGAATCTCATTTATGCTACAAAATGTACCCAAATAAATCATTTACTCTCTTCGAGTTTCAGGTTCTTCCCCTGAACAACCACTTGACTGCGATGTTAAACACAGATCAAAGTACTAAACGATATTTTGTTTAATCTCCAAGATCCCTTAAAATCCTGAAAATCTATGTGCTTTTGATTCTATTGAAAAAAGGAGAATACCTAGTTGGCATGAGCACAGTAACAGAAGAAAAAAACCACCAAGAAACGCAGAGAAGTAACAAAATCAAGAAAAAAATACAGAAAACTCATGGAAAAAAAGGACTCCAGAGAAAAAGAAAAAGCTTCATGGAACTAAGGCAAGGTACTTGCCTAAAGGGAAAAACCAAACAGAGAACTCAGAAAGTAGAGCAATCAATTAACATTTCCTTTGTGAGCAAAAGAAGGTAATTACATAACGTGGTCTATAGGCAGACCACTTACAGCAAAATATTCCGCTCCAGGACTTGCCTGATGTTGCTTATGGAAAACCTAGGGTCCTGTAGTCCAGCTAAGTGAGATCTGCCCTAAAAACCTTGATGGTAAAAATAAGGTGCTGGTTAGCACTGCAATTGTCAAGTATGTTAGGATAAATTTCTGAACTAACCAAGCTTCTAAGGAGGACTCTAAAAAGAGTATTGACATAAAACAAAATGTGACTTTCTGAACTGATCTGACATGGACCTGTACATTGATCCCATTGCTGCACACGTCTCAAGAGAAGTGATTTGGGGGCCAGGCAGGCTCATGGTCAAGTCTTGGGTTGGCTACTTGTTTACTACAGGATCATGTGCTAATTATCCAACCTCTCTGAAGCATGGTTGCCTAATTATTTAAAAAGTAGGTGACAACAGCACAGATACTTGCAAAGCTATGTGAGGACTACAGGAGATGATAAATGTGAAGCACATAAGCCCAGAGTAAAACACCCAACAGTTACTAGTTTCTTTTCTCTGCAGTCCCTTAGATGACGTATCACTTTTCTAAACCTGAAATCCCTACCTGTTCACGCAGTCTTCAATGGTAGCACCATGCACTATTACAGATAAAAATACATTTTAAATCAACAATACAAAACATAAAATACTAGAATCATAAGGGAGCATGGCAGCACATGCTTGTAATTCCAGATACTACTCAGGAGGCTGAGACGGGAGGATCACTGGAGCCCAGGAGTTCAAGACCACCCTGGGCAACACAGTAAAACTGCCTTCATTTTAAAAAAAAGTCCTACACTTTTCTGCACGCTTCAGATGTTGCAGGAAGAAAAAGCAGAAGACTGATGCTTTGTTACAAAAATTCGAATGATTTGTTCCAAAGCATTCCTTTGGGAACGTACCTGGAGACTACACTAGAATCACTATTAATTATACCAATGGTAGGCAATTAACGGTTCAGATCTCCTACTTCCTTCCTTATATGCTCAACGTGTATCAACTGCAAGAGAGAATAGTATTTATCAAAATTTGGTATCTCACAAGTGAACTGCAGTGTACCATAGTCAGAATTCTAACAGACCTATCAGACTGAGAGAAAATGGTATCATTAGCAGAATCATCATCATAAGACAAGGCACAACTTACAGAGCATGATTTCTTGACAAGTGAACTAGGAGCAGTAAACCCCAGTCCTTTATCTGCTCTACGGGAAGGAAAAAGCACACTCACCATCTGCCTTCACATCACAACAGTCATCAACACCGAAGACTTCCATGACCAAATCTGTGGGGTTTTTGCCCTACCCATAATCAAGCAATCAAATTCACCAGATGGGTGTCCTCTAATTAAATTCTGACACTTTCTACCCAGTGGGAGATCAGACCTCCTAGGCTACTTGGTAAGCAGGTAAGTGGGATGGACCCTGGGACCTCAGGAGGCAGTCCTTGGGCCATGTGATACAGGCTGTGCGCAGTGACAGGTGGGAGGGGCAGGGGGATGCCTGATGTCTACGCTGTCCCTGGATGGAGTGTGTGCTCATGAGCGCATGCGTTCATGAGTGTGCGTGTTTCGGGTATGTCGCTAACGGGTTTTGGTGTGTATATTCTCGCCAGGGTAGTCACCTTTACTGACCAATCAGTATGGACAGTGGGGTGGGGGGAGAGGAGCTGGCGGGCTTTTCTACTGGGCCACAGATTAACCACGGCAACAAGGGGGGGTGTGGGCAAGGACTCTTCCCCATTCAGGCTCCTCAGCTTTTCACAACGTGCACAGCTGCATCTACGCTGAACTGTCTGTGCAGTTCTACTCTGCCTGTGTGTGCAGTGTGTGTGTGCACGTGTGAGTGTGCACTGTCTGTGCAGGGTATTGTGTGTGCAATGTGTGTGTCTACTGGTGTGTGTGCATGTATGCATAGCACAAGAAGCAAGAAGAGTGCAGGAGCTTGGCTGCCCAGGGACTCAGGTTGTCTCCCTTTCCACTCCATCTACAGGGTCCTGCTGGCATCCTTGGTCCTCAGGGATGATGAGGAGGGAGAGTAGGAAGAGGCGGCCCTGGATGCTAGAGTATCCCCCTCCACCTCCCCGCCCCTCAGGTGCCTCTGTCTCCAGATGCCTACCCCATGTTCAACTCTCCCATGTTGAGCCCTTTTGGGGACAGGGGTTCCCTACACTTGCTGCTAATCCTGGGGCTCCTGGGGTTTGGCCCCTCTTCCTGCCTCACCCCTTCTACCTTGAACCCCTGCCACAGTTCATACCCCCTCCACTGTCCTTCAGGAGTAAGACACACTACGCACCCATGCGCACACACTCACTGTACAGACACTGCACACACACATGCACACATTGCATACACATGAACACTGAACACTCACTATACATACACTGCACACACAGTGCATTCACACGTGTACACTCCTTGCGTGTGTTTCAGGTGCGGCCAATGCTGTGGGTGCCGCGGGGGAGACAGGGTCCCACAGGGTCAGCAAGGAAGGCTGGCACTGATGGTCTGAGGTGATCCTGGGCTAAGTGTCAGTCATGGCAGGGAAGGACTGGGGTTGGGGAGAGGGAGAAGGTCCATGGGAGGGGTGTGGCATACGGACACTCCTCCTCCTCACCCCTGCAATACCCTTGGATCTGTAGGGTCAGGAAGGCCGAGCTGGAGACACAGCCTGCAGTCCTGTGGACCTTCCAGTCCTGTGGTGAGTGACCGGGATGGGGCTGGTGAGAGATGAGGGCTTGTGTCCTAGGGCAGCGAGCTGAGGCCCTGGAGCAAGTGGAAGGTGATGGGGAGAACTTGGTCCCACTTCTGCCTGAAAAGGGGACTTCCTGTCTCCCCACAGGGACCCCCCCCAGGGCTTCCTGGCCTCAACCACAATCCTGGAGCCAAGGCAGAGAAGGTGAGCGATACACACAGCCAAGCGTTGTTCCATCACCCTCAGCCATGAAGCCGTGGGACCCCAAGGCCCCTGGCTCTGCTCCAGGCCCCCCCAGTGCCAGACCTTGGGGTCCCTGCTCAGTGAGGGCCACTCAGAGACCGTGTGCTCAGTCCCTCTCTGTAACTTGGCTCTTCTCCCCCATGTGCGTGACTCCTCCTGCATCCCCCAGCCACCTGCTCCCTTCTCTAGGGGCACCCAGGTCTTGTTGAAGTGATCGGGCCCCCAAGGGGGCAGGAATAGAAGTAACATGGGGCCTTCCTGGCCCTCAGGACTGTCCTCTGCAGAACCTAGTCCTGGAAAGTTGGGGGAGGAGGGCAGCGATCCACGTTGGGGTTGAGGGGTGGGGTTGAGATTCAGCTGTGGAAAAGGGAGCAGAGGCTGGGGAGGAGGTGAGAGGAGGACCCAGTTGAGCCAGTCCTCTATCCCCCACTAGGGTATCCCAGGAGCATCCAGTCCCATTGGTCCTGGAGGAACCCTTGTGTCTCAGTGAGCACCACCCTCTGTTCCTCCAATAAATCCCCTAAGCCCCACTGTTTCCTCCCATGACCTCCAGCATAACATGCCAAGTCCTCAGGGTCCCCATTTGTCCTCACACCTCCCGTGCTTCCTCCTCCCCATACTTCCAGGGCTCTGAAGTCCCCAAATTCTCCAATGCCTGCCCCTGCTGTGGTAACCCAAGGCTCCTGTGGACTCAGGACCTGCCCTCTCCACTCCTAAGTCCCGTCCTTCCCCTGCAGTGAACATTCCTCATCTCACAGGGACCTTTGGGCCCAAAAGAAGCCAAAGGAGCCAATGAGTGACCCCATCAGCTCTGACCTTTGCCCCCTCCCACTGGACTTGACAGTCTCTCCAGGGCAAAGACACCGCCCTAGGGAGACCCTGATCCCCAGCCACGAAGCTGACTCAACCCTTCTGTGACCTTGATCCCATGTGTGACCTCTTGACCTCTCCATGACTTCATTTACTCCTTTGTCATGGCCCAGCCGGACCCAAGGGAGAAAAGGGTGTCCAGGGCCATTCAGGACATCTGACGAGTTAAGAGTCACGGCTCCCAGGACACCTGGTGAGTGCAGTCAGAACACATTAACAGGATCACCAAAGCATAGCTACTCAAGTAAGTACGCATGCAACTAATTTTTATCCTCATCTCTAAGACGTAGCAGTACGTTATTTTTAAGAGACAACACACTAAACAAGTAGTTTATTCTTAAAACTCAGTTATGGTTTGTTGTTTCTTAAGGCCACTGCTTGGGAAAAAGAAAAGAGGAAGAGCATCAAGATGGTAAGAAGAAAAAAACACAGACTGGAAAAAAGAGAAAAGAACAAGTGAGGGAATTGGAAGGCTATTATGATACCTTTTTTCCCCTCCCTGATTCATGAAATTTGAATAAATCCAGTATCAACAACCAAAAAACCAAAGAGATACACAAATAGTCACGTCCTAATTTTTCTGTTAAAGAGATAATGCCAAGGAGGGTGGATCACCTGAGGTTGGGAGTTCATGACCAGCCCGGCCAACATGCTGAGACCCCGTCTCCACTAAAAATACAAAAATTAGCCGGATGCACTGGCATACGCCTGTAGTCCCAGCTGTCCTACTCTCGGGGCTGAGGGAGGACAACTGCTTGAACCCAAGACGCAGAGGTTGCGCAGAGCCGAGATGGTGCCACTGCACCACAGCCTGGCTGACAGAGTGAAACTCTGTCTCAGAAGAAAAAAATGAGACAATATGCTGACACTTGGACCTGGCTCATGTGCCAGGAGGAGGAGGGCACCTTCCAGAGACTGTAGGAGAAGGGGGAAGGACTCCTCCTTACCCTTGCTGCTCTTCCACCCCTTCCACTGAGGCCCATGGTACAGCACCAGAAGCTTCCTACCCACCCAAGGCCTGGCCCCACAGGCCCCGCTGCGCTCCTACTCCCCCTTCCCAGCCCCGGGACTTGCTGTTGCTGCTGCCCCCACTAGCACCAATGTCAACACAAGCAGCGCTGCTGTTGCCCTAAATGCACTGGCCCACCCTACAAAGCTACTACTACTTGGCCACCGCCGCAGCCCTGTCCCTGCCATGGCCGCAGCCGGCCATCCTCCTCCCGCTCTGGCACGCTGCAGTGTCTGTAGCCATAGCCGCCACTAATCGCAGCGAGAGGAGTGGCAGCCCCAGGCCACCTGCAGGCTCCAGCCTCCAGCATGTGCCTCCTCCTTCTCCTGGCCTGGAGCAGCTGGGCACGCAAAGCCAAAAAAGCCTACGGGAGAATGCAGAATGTGGTAGCGTTAGAACCTCACTTTGTCATTGTGGCCACTGGGTGGCAGGGACCGGTCTCAGTAAAAGCACTCATATCCCACCCTTCCAGGTCAAACCTCTCCTTTCGGCCCAAGCTGGCCAGAAACTGGGGGCTAGAGTGAGGACTGGAACCACCACATTGCCCGGCTCCCCAATCCACAGGAACCGCTGGGCTCACCAGGGCTGCGCTCCTTCGGGAGCAGAACCAGCAAGAACTCAGACCCAGCCAGCCCTCCTACCCAAGTGCCTCTTCCCAACCATGATGCCACCACTCACAGAGCCCTGTTCCCCAGTGATGTCAGCTACCCCGGGTCCCACGTGCCTGGCAGTCCCAGGCGGTCTCTGCAACACAGAGCGAGAGTGTGTGGCCCTGGGAACCACGGCGGGTATGGGGGCCTTGCTGTGCTCAGGATTCCTCTGGAAATGCTGTGTGCTAGCTGAGTTCCAGCTGGAGCAGGAAAAGGTCACCCTCTAGAGTCTGAGTCCGCAGGAGAGGAAAGCTCCTTCCATAGTGACCACTGCTACTGCTGTTGCTGCAACCTCCGCCGCCACCAGCAGGGCAGCCCCTGATAGCACCCCTAATCCGCCATCTGCTGTTGGCCTGGGGACAGGGCTCCTAACACCCCCCCCACCACCCCGCCGCTGCAGTGTAGAACCCAATAGCGCCCCCAACCCGTCCCTGCCTCGGGCATTGCAGCACCAGGTAACTCCCCCAACCTGCTCCCTGCCATGAAGCATGCGGTCACGGATAGGATGCCCAAAACGTCCCCCGCCCGGGACAGTGACAACCCAGAGAGCACTGCAACCTGCTCCCCGCCATGAATGGTGCAACCAGTTTCTTAAGGCCCCCGACCCGTTTTCCACGATGGGCAGTACAGACCCAGATACTGGATAGCACCCCCAACCATCCCCCAGTCACGGGGAATGATGCCCTGGATAGCGCACCCAACCCGCACCCCGCCGTGGGCAATGTAGCCCTGGACAGCGCCCCTAACCTGTATGCCGCTGCAGAAATATGGTCCCTGATAGCATACCAAACCCAACCCCCGCCACAGGGAGTGCAGCAGCTGATAGCGCCCGTAACTTGCCCCCCCACTGACCGCAGTGCAGCCCCTGAACGGTGCCCACAACCCACCCCACCTGCCACCAGTGGAGTATCGCCCCCAAATCACCCCTTGCTATGGGCAGTGTAGCCCTCAATAGCGCACCCAACCCATCCTCTATCAGAGAGCATTCTGGCCCCGGATAGCGCCGGAAACCACCCCCTCCAAGCACCTCCCTGCAACCCCCACTTCCCCACCCCACCATCGGCAGCGTAATACTCGAAACTGCCCCTAACCTATTTCCTGCCACAGGCATTGCAGCCCCAGACAGCGCCCCCAACAAGCCCCTGCTGCAGGCACTGCAGCCCCGGATAGCACCCCCACCCCACTGTGGGCAATGAAGCCAGGCCGGTCAGTGCCCAGACCAGTCCCCCCACCCCCATGCTGCCAGCAGGGTAACTACAAAGCAGCCCAAACCCACCCCTGTCGCGGGCAGTATAGGACCCAATAGCACCCCCAACCAGCCCTACTGCTGCCAGCAATACGACCCAAGATAGTGCCTCCAACCCGCCCCCCATCCGCAACTGCGGGCACCCGAAATAACACCCTAGAACACCTGAAGTAGTGACGCTCGAAATAACGCCCCAACGAGACCCCGCTATGGGCAATGCAGCCCTGGATAGAGCACCTACCCTATCGCCTTTCTACGCTCTGGCCAGCTGCAGGGTTCGTAGCTGCCACCAATCGCGGTGAGGCGAGACGAGATGGCGAGACCAGGCGCAATCCCACAGGCTCTAGCCTCCAGAATGTGGTAGGTGCCTCCTCCTTCCTGTAGCCAAAGACGGAACAGCTCTAAATGACAGCCGCCTCTCTCCATCGCCGCCACACGCCATGCAGAGCCAAGACCTGGTTTTACAGCCTCCGGTGTGCAGCGTGAGGTTTCTGCTTTCTCTAAAGCTGGAACCGAGGAGCAGTGAAAGCCTGCATGGCTGTACTCCCCGTTAGCATCCTTTATATACTGAGGCTATGCAAGCCAGGTTCCTGGACTTCATGTTCTGATTGGATGAGAGAAAACCACTAGGCCTACTCTGATTGGACTTTATTTTCATGTTCTGATTGGATGAGAGCGAGTCTTAGGCTAGCCAATCAGAACGTTAAGATAAAGTCCAATCAAAGTAGGCCTAGCGGTTTTCCTCTTATCCAATCAGAACATGTAGTTTACGATCTCGGTATATAATACCTGCTAAGGTGGGAAATTGCGCTATTCCAGCCTCGTCAGTGTTGGACTTCTTAGCTGGTCCGTTGGCACTTTGGAGTAGGCTGCTGCCTGCTGGAGGCTGGAGCCTGATGGGTTGTGGCTGGCCTTGCTGGCACTCACCTCGCTGGCCCGCCTCCCCTCGCTGGCTCGCCTGGCTGCGGCTGGTGGGAGGGACCGACACTGCAGCTGTCCAGAGCTTAGAAAGGCGCCGGGGTAAGTTCGCTATCCAGGGCTGCACCGCCCGCGGCCTGGGGTGGGTTGGGAGCCCTATCTCAGGTGTCACTGCCCGCCTTAGGTGGCTGGTTGGGTGTGCCATCTGGCGCTGTGCTGCCTGCACTGGGGGGTGGGTTGGGGGCCCTATCCTGGGCTGCACTGCCCTCAGCGGGGAGCGGGTTGGGGGCGCTATCCGAGACTGTATTGACGGCAGCAGTGACGTGGGTTAAGGCT
The DNA here is from genome assembly GCF_003255815.1 of Theropithecus gelada. NCBI lineage: Eukaryota > Metazoa > Chordata > Mammalia > Primates > Cercopithecidae > Theropithecus > Theropithecus gelada. The sequence goes on from NC_037688.1 coordinate 3,858,555, forward strand.
GCTATCTGGGCCTGCACTACCCGGTGTGGGCGGGGGGTTTGGGTTGAGGGCGCTATGGGGTGCTGCAGTGCCCACCGTGCAGGGAGGGGGGGCGGTTTGCATGTGTTGGGTGCACTATTTGGGGTGCTACACTGCTGGTGGCGGGCAGGGGCGGGGTGGGTTGGGGGCCGTATCAGGGGCTGCAGTGATTGCTTTAGCTAGGATTTCCAGTACTGTGTTAAATAACAGTGGTGACAGTGGGCATCCTTGTCATGTTCCAAATGTTAGAGGAAAAGCTTTCCATTTTTCCCCATTCCATGTAATTCTAGCTGTGAGTCTCTCTCATGTGGTTTTTATTATGGTGAGGTATGTTTCTTCTGTACTTGGTCTTTTGAGGATTTATAGCATGAACGGATGTTGAGTTTTATCAAATGCTTTTTCAGTTTCAGTGGACATGATCATACTGTTTTTGTCCTTTATTTGTTTGATATGATGTATCACGTTGTGTGTTGAATGACCCTTGCATCCCAGGGATACATCCCACTTGATCATAATGAGTTATCTTTATAATGTATTGCTGAATTTGATTTGCTGGTATTGTGTTCAGGATTTATACGTCAATATTAGAGATACTGGCCTGTAGTTTCCTTCTTTGATGTCTTTGTCTGACTTTGGTATCACAGTAGTAATGAGCTCATAGAATGAGTTTGGAAGTGTTCTCTCCTGTTTTTTAAAATAGTTTGAGTAGGATTGGTACTACTAGGTCTTTAAATGTTTGGTGTGAAGCCATCAGCAGTGAAGCCATCAATTCCTGGGCTTTTCTTTAATGGGAGACGTTTTCTGATGGCTTCAATCTCATTACTTGTTGCCAATCTGTTCTGATTTTGGATGTTTTCACCGTTCAACCTGGGTAGGTTGTATGCATCTAGGAATTTGTCAATTTCTACTAGGCTTTCCAATTTATTGGCATATAATAGCCAGTTCTGATCCTTTGAATTTCTAGAAGTATCAGTTGTAATGTCTCCTTTTTTTATCTCTTGATTTCATTTGAGTCTTCTTTTTTCTTAGGCTGGCTAAAAGTTTGTCAGTTTTGTTTAGCTTTCCAGAAAACCAACTTTTTGTTTGTATTTTTTTCATTTCAATTTTATTTCTGTTACGATCTTTATCATCTCTTCTCTTATTTTGGGTTTAGTTCTTGCTTTACTAGTTCTTTAAGATGTATTGTTTATTTGAAGTTTTTCTTTTGTTTGGATGGTAGGCACTTACAGCTATAAATTTCTGCTGTTGTACTGCTTTCTGCATATCATAAGTTTTGGTATATTGTGTTTTCATTACCATTTATTTCAGGAAATTTTTCAATTGCCATCTTAGTATGTTCATTGGCCAACTAGTCATTCATTCAGAAGTGTATTGCTTGACTTCCATGTGGTTGTATAGTTTCCAAAATTCCTTTTCTTATTGATATCTAGTTTTGTTGTTTTATTCCTTTGTAGTCAAAGAACATGGCCATGGAGACAGCATCATGGTCAGAGTGGTAGGAGGGAGCCATCAGCAAGAGCTGCTCCAGGCCCGGCTGCTGGGTGCTAGAGCCTGCAGCCCGGCGGCTTGCCTCACTGTGGTTGGTGGTGGTGATGACAAGAGACTGCAGCACGACCAGAGTGGTAAGACAGGGGCTATCCGGGGCTGCACTTTTCACAGTGGGGGGTGGGTTGGGGGTGCTATCCAGGGTGTCACTGCCTGCGTTGGGGGTACTGGTTGGTAGCACTATACAGGGCTGCACTGCCCATGGCCGGGGGTGAGTTATGGGCGTTCTCTGGGCCCATGGAAGGGGACAGGTTACGGCACTATCGGATATATGCTGCTGTTGGCATTGTGGGTTGGGGCATCGTGGGGTGGAGGTGGGGGTGCTATTGAGGGCAGGACTACCTGTGGAGAGGGGTGAGTTGGGTGCTATCAGGGGCTGCGCTGCTGGTGGCAGTCGGCAGAGGTGGCAGCAACAGTGGTGGCATCCAAGGAAGGAGCAGTTCTCCTCTTCCTGGACTCCATACTCCAGAGGGCGACCTACTCTTACTCATACTGGAGTGCGTCAGGTGCACAGTGTTTCTGTGGGAATCCTGAGCATGGCAGAGCCCCCACACCCACCATGGTTCCTGGGCCCATGCACTCTGGGTCTGTGCCGCAGAGACTGCCTGGCACCCCCAGGTATGGAGTAGCGGACACCATAGGGGAAAGGGCATCGGGAACAGGAATTGGCACCTGAGTGGGGAGGGTTGGCTGGGTCTGAGTCTCTGCTGCTCCTGCTCCCTGAGGAGTGCAACCCAGTGGGCCCAGTGGTTCCTGTGGAGTGGGGAGCTGGGGGCTGTGGTGTCTCCAACACCCACACCATGCTCCAGTTCCTGACCAGCGTGGGCCAAAAGGAGAGGCTAGACTTTGGAGGATGGGTGTGAGTGCCTTTGCTGAAACTGGCCCCTGCCACCCAGTGGCCGGCATGACAAGGTGAGGCTCTAACGCTACCACCCCCTGCATCTTCCTCTAGGCTTTTCTGGCTTTGCCCACCCAACTGCTCCATGCCGGGAGGAGGTGGAAACAGCTGGAGCCTGCGACACCATGGCTCGCCTCACTGTGGCTTGGTGGTGGCGACAGAGACTGCAGCGCACTGGAACAGTAAGAGGGTAGCCACGCTAGGAGGGCAGGTGGCCGTGGCCAGGGCTGAACTTTTCACAGTTGGGGGTGGGTTGGGGGTGGCAGTTGGCGGAGGTGGCAGCAACAGTGGTGGGGGCAGGCCTAACAGCAGTGGCCAGGCTGTGGCGGTGGCCAGGTGGTAGGAGCCTTGTAGGGAGGGCCATTGAATTGGCAATGGGCCTGGCTGTGCCTTGCCCCTGCCGTGGACCTGGCCCTGTACTGCCCTGCCCTGGACCTGCCCTATGATTACCTGGACTATCTCAGCCCTGCCGTGCTCTGGCCCCACCCTGGCCCTGTCTTGGCCCTGTGCTACCCTGTCCCTGCCCTGATTCTGCTCTTGTACTGGCCCTTCCCTGGCTCAGGCCTTGGCCCTGCCTGTGCCCTGGACCTTCCCTGATCCTATGCTGGCCCAGCTTTGGCTCAAGCCCTCCCCCTTGTCCTGACCCTGGTCCTGTCATGGCACTGGCCCTGCCAGTGGTCATGGTCCTGGTCCTGTTCTGGCTCTGACTTGGACTTAGACATATCCTGGCCCTGATTTGTCCCAGCCCTGCCTTGGCCCATCCCTGCCCTCGCCCCACCATGGTGCTGCCTGTTCTGCCCTCTCCTGGCACTGACCTTGCCCTGTCATGGCCCAGTGGTGCCATTGCCCTGCTCTGGTTGTGCCCTGACCCCACCTGGCACTGGCTGCTCCCTGGATCTGCCCTGAACCTACCTTGGTTTTTGCCCTGCCCTCACGATGGCCTGGCTCTGGCCCTGGCCCTGTCCTGGCCCAGCCCGGGCCCTGGCCCTGACCCTGACCCTGACCCTGGTCCTGCCCTTATCCAGGCCCTGCCCCTGCTGCTACCCTGGTCCTGGCCTGGAACCTGGCCCTGCCAAGGACCTGCCCTGACTCTGCCATGGCCCTGGCCCTGGCCCTGCTCTGCCTTGGTTCTGGCCCTGACCCAGAGCATTTCCTGACTCTGCTCTCACCCTGGTCTTTCCCTGGCCTGAGTTGGCAGTGGTCTGCCGCTGGTCTTGGCACCACCCTGCCCTGCCATGCTCTGGCTGTGTCGTCACCCTGCCCTGGTTCTGCCTTCTCCCTTCTCTGGCTTTGACCCTGCCCTAGCCCTACCTTGACCCTCACCCTAGCCTTAGCTAGGCCCTGCTCTGGACCTGGCCCTAGCCCAGACCTGGCCCTGGCTCTGACCTTTGTCCTGCCACAGCCCTGGCCCTGGCCCTGGCCCTGCCCGGACCCTGAACAAGACTTGGAGGTTTCCTGGCCCTGAAGTGACGTAACCCTGCCTAGGCCTGTCCCTGCCCTGCCCTGCCCTACCCCACCCCTGCCATCGCCTTGCCTTGTTCTGCCCTGTCCCATCACTGACCTGGCCATGCCATTGCCCTGCCCTACCCTGCCTTGGCCGTGCCCTGACTCGATTCTGGCCCTGGCTCTGCCCTGGACATGCCCTGACACTGCCTCAGCCTTGACACTAGCCTGGCTCTGACTTGGCATTGGCCCTGTCCTCTCTGTGGACTGACTCTGGTCGTGTCCTGCACTAGCCATACCATGCCTTGCCCTGACTCAGCCGTGGTTCAGCCCTGGACTTGGCATTGCCCTGGTCCTGCCATATTTCTGGCCCTGTCCCTACCCTGGGCCTGGCCCTGGCCCTGGCCCTTTCCCTGCTCTGTCCCTGCCCTGGCCCTAACGCAGCCCCTGGTCCTGTCATGGCCCTGCCCTGGACCTGTCCTGGCCCTGGCCCTTCCCTGCTTGAGACCTTACCCTGGTTCTGCCCTGGCCCTGACCCTGACACTGAAATGCCTGGCCCTACCCTCACCTTGCACTGCTCTGACCCTTGCCCTGACTCTGGCCCTATCACTGTCCTAGCCCCAGCCCTGTCACTGGTCTTACCACAGCCCAGAGCCTGCCTTGGCCCTGCCCTGATCCTGTCCTGGTCTCTGGCTGTGCCAAGAACCTGCACTGTCCTTGCCCTTGTTTTTCTCCTGCCCTGAGCCTGGTCCTACCCAGACCATGGCCCTGCCCCTGCCCTGGATTGGCCCTGGCACTGGCATGGACCCTGGCCCTTGCCCTTCACTGCTTAAGGCCATATCCTGACCCTGTCCTGGCCCTGATTTGTCCTGGCCCTACCCTGGCATGCTATTCTGGCCCTAGTCCTGATCCTGTCCCTGTCCTGCTCCTAGCCCTGTTACTGGTCCTGCCCTGGTCCTGGTCCTGCTGGGCTTTGCCCTGATCCTGACATTGCCCTTTCCTAGTCCTGGCCCCGGTCCTGGCCCGGCCCTGCTCTGGCCCTGGTCTGAATCCTAGCCCTGCAATGCACCTGCCTTGTGCCTGCCCAGACCCTGGCTCTGGCTCTACCTCTGCCCTGGTCATACCCTTGCCCTGGCCTGGACCCTGATTCTTGTCCTGTCCCAGTCAAGGCCCTGGCCCTGCCCTGCCTGTGCCCTGTTCTATCTTGGTCTGGCCCTGCCATTGCCTGGTCTTGTTATTGCCCTGCCCTAACCTGCCCTACTTGTGCCCTAGATCTGCCCTGGCCTTTACTCCTGTCTTGGCTCTAGCCGTGGCTCAGTCCTGGACCTCCTCTGACTTTGCCTCAGCCTTGGCACTACCCTGGCCTTGCCTTGGCATTTGCCCTGCCCTCTCTATGGTGTGGCTGTGGTCCTGCCCTGTTCTGCTCTTGTTCTGTCCTGGCACAGCCCTAAACTTGGCCCTGCCCCTGGTCTTGCCATATCCCTGGCCCTGGCCCTGCCCTTATGCAGACCTGACCCTGCCCTTGCCCTGGCTTTGGCCTGGACCTTGACCATATAGTGACCTTGCCATGACCCTTCCCTGGCCTGGAACGTGGTCCTGCCAAAGACTCGCCCTGGCTCTGTCATGGCCAGGGCCCTTTCCTGGACTTGGACGTGTCCTGTTCCTTATTTGCGCTGGCCCTTCCCTGGCTCTGCCCTACCTCTTCTCTGTTCTATTGTGGTAGGGCCAGGGTCAGGACCAGGGTAGGGTCATGGTAAGGCCTGAAGATGGGAAGGGTCAGGGTAGCGACAGGGCCATGGAGGGGTCGGGACCAGGGATATGGTAGGACTGGGGGCAGGGCCAGCACTAGGAATACTATTTAAAAATTTTATTTTAGATTTTTAAGATAACTATAATAGTAGTAATACTATCTATACTATGTTATTTGTAATAGTAATAATGTTTGTAGTAGTTAATAATAACTAAATTTTAACGAGTACTTTCTTTGCTCCTGGTACTGTCTTAAGAGTATAGCTATGTAAACATGTATATATGTGAGGCATTAATTCTCACAATAACTTTATGTACTAGGTGCTTATAGCATTCCCATTTTCCAAATGTAAGAAACAGGCATAAAGAGGTTAAATACTTGGCCTGGCACAGTGGCTCACTCCTGTAATCCCAGCACTCTGGGAGGCCAAGTCTGGTGGATGGCATGAGCTCAGGAGTTCGGGACCAGCCTGGGCAACATTGTGAAACCTTGCCTGTACTAAAAATGCAGAAAAATAGCTGATTAGTTTGTTTAAGTTCCTTGTAGGATTCTGGTTATGAAACATTGGTGAAATACACAGGGCATGGATAGGGCAGGGCCAGAGATAAGGTCAGGCCAGGGAGGGGCCAGGGCCAGAGCTGGAGTTGGAAGTGTCCTGGCCTTGATTTGCCCTGCCCCAACCTTGGCCTGTCCCTGCTCTGGTGCTTCCTGCCATGCCGTGTCCCTGGCCTGAGCATTAGCTCTGGCCCTGTCCTGCTTCTGGCCCTGCCCTGGAGTTGACCAGGCACTGCCATGGCCCAGTCCTGCCATTGTCCTGCCCTCCTCTGCCCTGGTATTGTCATGGCCCTGCCTGGGCCCTAGCCCTGCCTCAACTCTGGACCTGCCCTGACCCTGCTCATCCCTGGAACTACCTTGACTGCCTTGGTGTTGGCCCTCCCCTCTCTATGGCCTGGCTCTGGCCCTGCCTTGCACAGGCCATGCTCTGCCCTGTGCGTCCCAGCCTGGGCCTAGCCCTGGTTCTACCATATTCCTGGCCCTGGCCGTACCCTTGTCCTGGCCCTGGCCATACCCTTGTCCTGATCCTGACCCTGTCCTGGCCCTTCCTTGGTCCTTCCCTGCCCTTCCACACCCGGCCTTGCCCTCACCCTGCATTGGCCCTGCATTGCCCTGGCACTGCCTTGGCCCTGGCCCTACCTTCTCCCTGGCCCTACCCTTGCCTGCCCCTCGGCCTACCCTGTCCATGACATGGCCCTGGACCTGCCTTGTTGTCCTCTGTTCTGGCCCTGTATTGACCCCACTATGCCTTGATCTAGTGCTTGCCCTGGCTCTGTGCCTAGTCCTGCCCTGCTTTTGGCCATGCCCTGTGCTACCCTAGCCCTGCCCTGACCTGGTTGTGACCTGGCCTTGGCCCTACCCTGGCCTTCTCCTACCCTGGCCTTGCCCTACCCTGTTTTTGCCATGCCCTGGCCTTGGTTTTGCCTTCTCCTGGTCCTGATTCTGCCCTGGCCTTGCCCTTGCTCTGGACCATCTGTGGTTTTGCCTTCTCCCTGGCCCTGCCCTTGCTCTGGCCCTGTCCCTGGCCCAGGCTTGACCCTGGTCAGCACCTGGCTCTGTGTTGGTCCTGGCCCGGCCCTGGCCCTGACAGTGCCCAGGCCCCACACTGGCCATGCCTTGGCCTTGGCCCCTCCTTGGTCCTGCCCTGGCCCTGTGCTATCTTATTCTTGCCCTGGCTCTTCCTTGGCCCTGTGCTATTTTAGTCCTGCCCTGGCCCTACCCTCACCCTCCCCTGGCCCTGCCCTGCCCTGGCCCTGCCCTGCCCTGGCCCTGCCTTTGACCTGCCCTGGCTCTGGTTCTGCCCTCACCCTCCTGGCCCTGCCCTTGCCCTGGTCCCTCCATGGCCATGCTTTTTTACTGGTCCTTCTCTGGCCTTGCCGTTGCCCTGGCCCCTTTCTGGTTCTGTCATGTTTCTGGCCCTGCCCTGTCCGTGTCCTGGACCTGGCTCTAACCCTGTCCCTGCCCTGCCATACCCTGGCCTAGTCCTTGCTCTATACTTGCCTTGCCCTGCCTTGGCCCTGTGCTACCTTAGCCCTGCCGTGGCCCTGGTTCTGCCCTACTTCTGGCCCTGGCCTTGGTCTTGTCATGTCCCTGGCTGTGACTCTGTCCCTGGTTTTTCGCTGGCAATGACCCTGCCCCGGTTCTGCCCTGGCCCTGGCTCTGCCCCAGTTCCTGTCCTGTCCTAGCCCAGCCCTGACCGGGCACTGCACTACCCTGGACCTGCCCTGCCCAACACAGCCCATGCCAAGGCCCTGCTTTGGCCCTGGCCCTGACTTGACCATGCCCGTGGCCCTGCCCCTGGTCCTGCCATGGCCCTTACCCTGCCACTGGTCCTACCGTAGCCCTGACCCTGACTTGGCTCTGGTCCTGACTTGGCTCTGGCCCTGTCCTGCTTCTGGCCGTGCTGTGGCCCTGGCACTGCCTTGGCCCTGGCCCTGGCCCTGGCCCTGCCCCTGCCCTGGCTCCTAACTGCCCTGGAATTTCCTTGGCCCTGTGCTACTCTGGCCCTGCCATGCCATGGCCCCCCCCGCCTTGGCCCTCCTCTGGCCATGGCCTTGGTGTTCAGCCTGGCCCTGCCCTGCCCCTGCCCTGGACCTGCCCTACTGTTACATGTCCTGTCTTGGCCCTGCCCTGGCCCCACACTTGCCCTGTCTTGGCCCTGTGCTACCCTGTCCCTGCCCTGCCCTGAACCTGCCCTTGTACTGGCCCGTCCCTGGCCCAGGCCCTGGATTAACAAAGTTGCACAATCATTGGTCACCACTGTTTCTGTGCAGAACATTTTCATCTTCCAGAAAGGAAACCTATTAGTAGTCACTCCCTGCTCCTCCATCCTCACAGCCCTTGGCAACCACTATTCTAGTTTTTTGTCTCTATAGATTTACTTATTCTCAACTAGACATTTCATATGAATGGAATCATTCAGCATGTGACCTTTTTGGCATGTGCCAAGATTTTTGAAGTATCCTTTTTAATTTTTCTCCGATATTTTCTAGATTTAAAGTTTAGATTTTTGAATGTTGCTGGATTTATTTTTTTGTTTTGTTTTGTTTTGAGATGGAGTTTCACTCTTGTTGCCCAGGCTGGAGTGCAATGGTACAGTCTTGGCTCACTGCAACCTCTGCCTCCTAGATTCAAGCAATTCTCCTGCCTCAATCTCCCGAGTAGCTGGGATTACAGGCATGTGCCACCATGCCTGGCTAATTTTGTACTTTTAGTAGAGATGGGGTTTCTCCATGTTTGTCAGGCTGGTCTCGAACTCCCACCCTCAGGTGATCCACCTGCCTTGGCCTCCCAAAGTGCTTGAATTATAAGTGTGAGCCACTGCACCCAGCTAAAAATTGTGTTCTTAAAAATGTATTTCCAAAAAAATCAGCTGTATGTGGTAGCAGGCGCCTGTGATCCCAGCTACTCTGGAGGCTGAGGCAGGCAGAATTGCTTGAACCTGGGAGGTGGAGGTTGCAGTGAGGTAAGATCATGCCACTGCACTCCAGCCTGGGTGACAGAGCAAGACTCCATCTCAAAAAACAAACAAACAAAAATAATAAAATAGTATTTTCACCCTTTTCTACTCACATTCCCTCTGAGCTAATTAGTGTTTTTGGTTGGTGTGTATCTTTCCACTCACATCTACTTAACTGTACATTCAAACGCAGAATACACATACATGCTTAGGATGGTTGTGCTTGTATTTTAAAATGAAATTATTTTATGCACATTGTTTTGCATCTGGCTTTATTTATCTATAAAAATATTTTAGCTGTTCCTCACAATAGTTGACAGAGTTGCAACACATTCAATATTAGGTAATATTCTGCTACACTAATGAGCCTCATTTACTCAACAGTTTCACAGAATGGGTGGATATTCAGATGTTTTCAGTTTTTTGACACTATAGTTAAGCCTTAAGTAAGTATCTTGTTCATATATTCTTGTTGACTGATCCTCTTAATTATAGAGACTAGAATCCTGAATCTGGGGTTTCTGTGTCAAGAACATTTGCATTTAAAATTTGTAATAGTTACTACTAGATTTACATTCCCCAATAATTGCAGTGGGTCACAGTTTCATCCCCACTGAATTGCCTGTTTTCCTGCATTTTTATCAGGATTAGCTGTTTTTTTGTGTGTTTTGTTTTGTTTTGTTTGAGACGCAGTCTCACTCTGTCGCCAGGCTGCAGTGCAGTGGCGCAATCTCGGCTCACTGTAGCCCTTGCCTCCTGGGTTCAAGTGATTCTCCTGCCCCAGCCTCCCGCCACCATGCCTGGCTAATTTTTTTGTGTTTTTAGTAGAGACAGGGTTTCACCATGTTGGCCAGGATGGTCTCAATCTCTTGACCTTGTGATCCACCCGCCTTGGCCTCCCAAGTGCTGGGATTACAGGTGTGAGCCCTAGCTGTTGTACAATCTTTAGAATTGTTGCCACAGTAATAAGATAGTATCTTATCTCAAGTATTCCTACTTTCTCTTTCAGAGGCAAACTGTGTGACATGGTGGATATGTTAATTACCTTGATTGTAGTACTCGTTTTAGAATGTATAAGTTTATCAGAGCATCATATTTTGTACACCTTGAAGATACATAAATTTTATTTTTCAATCACACCTCAATCAGGCTGAAAAAATGGCATTCAGAAAGGAAGCAAACATTAAAAATTTGTTATAAATTTTCAAGCATAGAATGATAACATAAGATTAGGAACAAGAATATGTGTGTATAGATTTTAACATTTATATCTCTGAATATTAATTCATATATACAGATCTTGAAGGTAAGTTACAATCTTGAAGAAAATGAAAATTATATTGTGTACCTATAATATGAAAATTAAAACTTACAGAAAGGCATATACCCTCACTCAGTGATGTATACTTGAGCATATGTGTTATTTATAATAGCCTAAATTTGAAAACAGCCCAAATGTCCATTAACTGGTGAATGAATAAATTGACAGTGATACATTGAAAGAACGAAATACTGTTCAGCAATAAAAAGGAACTAACTTCTGACTCGGCAACATGTGTGAATCTCAAAAGTATTATGCTAAGTGAAAGAGAGATGACATACTATGTGATTTCTTTTAAAATTTTTGGAGAAGACAAAATTTAGAACAGAAAGCAGATCAGTGGATGCCAGGAGTGGGAGTTAGGGAAGGAAATGTATTGTGAAGGAACAGTAGGAGATTGATTGTGGTGATGTTTTGAAATGTTCTATGTCATGATCGTGGTTGTGGTTATGTGACTATTCTGAAAGTTCGTTAAGTTGTACACTTCAAATTGCTGGTGCTTATTATATGTTAATTGTACTTTAAAGTGAACTAAAATTCATTCATATTTAATAAGTGATGTAAAAAGTATTAATGACTTAAACATTGATTTTCCAAATGCTGATTGTAATTCTGATTAAAATTCTCTGATTAAAATTCTCAAATATTGAGAACAAAGATACAGTATCTCATTGTAATTTTTATTCTTCTTAAGGTTAGTGAGGTTTGAAAATAGTTCATATGTTTCTTGGCCATTTGGATGTCTTCTTTTGCAAGTGTCCATTGACTTCTTTTACTTATTCTTCTGTTATGTTGCTTCCAGTTCCTCATGAATTTATGGAACTTTTTGTATATTAAGAGCAGTAGTCCTATATTTTTAGTCTGAAAATATTTTTCCAGTCACCTGTTTGTTTTGACTATAGTATGTTTTTTAAAAAAAGAAATATTTGAAATGTACAATGACAGCTCCCCATACTCCTATTAACATTTTGATATAGTGCTCATGTTTTAAGAAGTTTATATGTGTCCACAAAAAGAGTCAAATTATAAAATATTTGAAGAGATTTATTCTGAACCAAATATGAGTGACCGTGACCCGTGACACAGCCCTCAGGAGGTCCTGAGAACATGTGCCCAAAGTGGTTGGGGTACAGCTTGCTTTTATATATTGTGGGAAGGCATGAAACATCAATCAAGTACATTTAAGAAATGCATTGGTTTGGTTTAGAAAGACAGGACAACTCAAAGTGGGGGCTTCCAGGCTATAGGTAAATTTTAACATTTTCTGGTTGACAGTTGGTTGAGTTTATCCAAAGACTTGGAATTAATGGAAAGAAATGTCCAGGTTACAATAAAGGATTGTGGAGACCAAGTTTTATGGTGCAGAGGAATCTCTCAGCGGACTTCAGAGAGAGAGAGCAGGTTGTAAAATGTTTCTTATTAGACCTAAAAGGGTGCCTGGGTCTTAGTTAATTATTTCCTGGATCTGGAAAGGAAGGAGGGAATACAAAGGGAAAAGGGGATTCTCTATAGAATGTGGATTTTTCCCACAAGAGACTTTGCATGGCAATTTCAAGGTATGGCAAGGAAATTTATTCTGGGCTAAATATTTTTTCCTTGTCTTGTAATGTTATGCCAGAGTCAGATTGAAAAGTAAGTCACAATATGTAGGGTTAAATAAAACCCATCTGATGAGAATTTATGGTTTTGTAGGGTGTGACTCCCTAGACCCCTTAGGTAGGAATTTGGGCAAGTTTAAAAATCAGAGCTTAGTCCTCATATGGCTTTTAAAAGTTGGGAACAAGTAATACTTCCATAAATTCTCACTTAATTACACATCCCACTAATTTCTTTTTCTTCCTTGCTGGTGACAGCCACTGCCAAGGGTTCAATGTGTATGCTTCCAGTCTAGCTTTCATAGCTTTATGAGGATGGGGAGATAGACAGATAGGTATATAGTTCAGTGTTTCTCAAAGTGTGATCTTCAGACCAGCAGCAGCAGCATCACCTGGAAACTTGGGAGAAATGCAAATTCTTAGGTCCCTACTCCAGTCCTGAGGCGTCAGAAGCCATGGGGGTGGGGAACAGCTGTTTTTAGTAAGTCCTTCAAGTGATTGTGATGCATACTGAAGTTTGAGAACCCTTGTTCATCTAGGTCATTGTCTTTAACTGCTGTATGGTGTTCTCCAAATTGAATATACCATTTTTTTTAAAGAGACTAAGTCTTGCTATTATGCTGCCCAGTCTGGTCTCAAACATCTGGGTTTATGCCGTCTTATTCTGCCTCAGCCTTCAGATAGCTGCAGCTGTAAGCATGCACCACCGCACCCAGCTTGAATATGCCATATTTTTCATTCCATACTGTCAAGCATTTAAGTTACTTTCCTTTCAAAAATTAACATTAATGCAAAGGAAACAATTGGCGGAGTGAAAAGACAACCTGCAGAATGAAAGAAAATATTTGCAAAGTATGTATCCAGCAGAGGATTAATATCTGAATATACAAGGAACTCTGACTTCTCAACAGCAAAATAAAAAAAATCATATTAAAAATGGACAAATGACCTAAATAGACATTGCTTAAAAGAAGACAGACACATGACCAGCAAATATATTTTTTAAAAAAGCTCAAACATCAGTAGTCATCAGGGAAATGCACATCAAAACCACAATGAGGTGTCGTCTCACCACACTCAGAATGGCTACTATCTGAAAGACAAAAAATACCAAATGCTGGCAAAGATGTGGAGAAAAGGGAACACTTAAACGTGGCCAGTGGGAATGTAAAGTAGTACAGCCACTATGGAGAACAGTGTGAAGGTTCCTCAAAAAACTGCAAATGGAACTATTATGTGATCCAACAATTTACTATTGGACATTTATCTAAAGGAAATGAAATCAGTATATTGACGAGACATCTGCACCCCCATGTTTATTGCAGCACTATTCACGATGGCCAAGATATGGAATCATCTTAAGTATGTAACAACAGATGGATGCATAAAGAAAATATGGTATATATACACAATGGAATACTATTCAGCCATAAAAAAGAATGAAATCTTGTATTTTGAGGCATATGGATTGAACTGGAGGACATTATATTAAGTGAAATAAGCCAGGGACAGAATGTTAAGCACTGCGTGTTCACATTCATATGTGGAAGCTAAAAAACAGTTGATCTCATAGAAGTAAAAAGTAGAACAGAATACTACAGGCTGGGAAGGATAGGGTGCAGGAAGGGTAGGGAGCAATTTGTTACAAGATTCAAAATTACAGCTAGAAAGGAAGAGCAAGTTCTAGTGTTGTATACCACTGTAAAGTTACCGCTAGATAGGAAGAGCAGGTTCTAGTGTTGTATACCACTGTAAAGTTACAGCTAGATAGGAAGAATGGGTTCTAGTGTTGTATACCACAGTAAAATTACAGCTAGATAGGAAGAGCGCGTTCTAGTGTTGTATACCACTGTAAGATGACTGTAATTAGCAACAATATGTTTCACAGTTTCAAAGAGCTAGGAGGAGGTTGTTGAATGTTCCCAGCACAAACAAATGATAAATGAGATGATGGATATGCTAATGACCTTGATGTGATCTCTGTATATCTATAGAAATGTTACTATGTTCTTCATAAATATTAATATGTCAAAAATTTTACAATTAATAATGAACAAAAGATAAAGGGCCCTGAATTCTAGTTTTAGAGCAGAATTGTATCCAATCAGATAGATTCTATGTTATTAAACTTTCACTTTAAATTTGGAGCTGAAATATATTTGGAAATCCTTACTTTCAGTATGTTCATTTGTGTGTGTGTGTGAGGTAAACTTGGTTGGCTATTGGCAAATGTATTGAGTAGCTACTTAATAAAACATTTCCTTCCAGTGCTTCAGCTTTCTGATTCTTAGAAAATGTGTATATTTAACATAATATGCATTATCACTTTTGAAAGTAACTAGTTATTCTAACACTTATGTGTGTTCAATTAGTAATATGAATTTGAGAACTATCAGTCTTTTCTGTGACCTGGAATAATTAAAGTAATAGAAATTATCTGATTAGATAGAAACTCATTGTAAAGTCATGAAGGTTAGAAGCTCTTGAGATTTCCTTTGACTTTTGTGTATCATTAGTTTTAAAGAAAATAAATGGACATAATGGAAATTTTCACTATACATCAGGAAGGGAATTCAGTGGAAAAGTAAGCCTCCTACCCCCTCTTGACCTTCAGTTTATACTTTTCTTCCTAAGTCAAGTACTACTACTGGTTTATTATGCTATTTCTAGAATCAGCCTATCTGTTGTCTTTAAAATAACTCATCAATCACCTGTTATTTGAGCTCCCTTATGGATCTGTGTAGTTTTTCTGTCTCTTTAAAAAAATTTTTTTGTGCGGCAGAATACACATAACAAAATTTACCATCTTCACCGTTTTTAAGTATACAGTTTAGTAGCACCATCTTTCACATTGCTGTTCTAGCAGTCTCCAAAACCTTTTCATCTTGCAAAACAAATTCTGTATCTATTCAACAGCTCTCCATTCTTTCCTGCCCGCAACTCCTGGCAACCATTCTTCTACTTTCTGTCTCTCTGAATTTGACTACCTCACATAAGTGGAATCATTCAGTATTTGTCTTTTTGACATGGGCTTATTTTATTTAGCATAATGTCCTCCAGTTCCGTTCATGTTGCCTTGAAAGACAAGATTTCATTCTTTTTTATGGCTGAAATAGTATTCATCTTGTAGCATGTCAGGATTTCCTTCCTCTTTAAGGCTGAATGATATTCCATTGTATGTATACACCAACATTTTATTTATCTAAATTTACCTGCCAATGGATTTTTCGCTTGTTTCCACCTTTTGGCTATTATAAATAATGCTACTGTGAACGTGGGTGTCCAAATAACTTCAAGGCCCTGCTTTCATTCTTCTGAATGTAACTCCAGAAGTGGAACTGCTGGATCATATGGTTATTCTATTTTTAAGTTTTTGAAGAATTTCTGGTTTTAAGGTCACTTTTGATGGTTAATTCTTTGCTAAAAAATATATTTTTCAATTTTATCAGTACAGAGTTGTATATAATATTTATATATTATACTTGTACAATTATTTAAAGCTTGTATTATATTTCTATATTCTCATATAATAATCTCCAGTATCTGTGTTTGTAACAATTTCCTCACTTCTCGTTTTCCTCTTTCATGTTTACTATTTTATTGGTGTTTAAAACCTAGGCTTTGATTTTTTTTTTTTTTTTTTGAGATGGAGTCTTGCTTTGTCACCCAGGCTGGAGTGCAATGGCGCTATCTTGGCTCACTGAACCTCTGCCTTCTGGGTTCAAGCAGTTCTCCTGCCTCAGTCTCCTGAGTAGCTGACCCGCCACCACACCCAGCTAGTTTTTGTATTTTTAGTAAAGACTGGGTTTCACCATGTTGGTCAGGCTGGTCTCAAACTCCTGACCTCATGATCCACCCACCTCAGCCTCCCAAAGTGCTGGGATTACAGGCATGAGCCACTGTGCCCAGCCGTTGTCTAGCATTTAAATTTTTCTGTTTCATTAATTTTAGCTTTCATTTTATTTATATTGTTATTTCTTGAGGCAATGGCTTGGTTCATCTATTTTCAGTTTTTTTTCCTTTAAACTGTAAACTGTAAGACTCTAAATTTTATTGTTTTTAGTTACAGGAATTTTTAATATATTCTGGTTATTAATCTCTTATGAGATATATTATTTGCAAATATTTTCTCCCACTCTGTGGATTGTTGTTTCATCTTCTTGGTAGTGTCCTTTGATACACAGAATTTTTATTTTGATGAAGTCCAATTTATCTGTTTTTCTTTTTGTTGCCTGTGCTTTTTGGGCATCACATGCAAGAAATCTTTGCCAAATCCAATGTTGGAAATATTTCTTTCCTTTGTTTTCTTCTAGGAGTTTTAAAGCTTTACTGTTAAGCTTTGGTCTTTGATCTATTTTGAGTTAATTTTTGTATGTGATGTAAGAGAAGGGTCCATCTTCATTCTTTTGCAGCTGGGTAATCAGTTTTCCTAGCATCATTTGTTGAAAAGACTGTTCTTTCTCCATTGAAAGGTCTTACCACCTTTGTCAAAAATTGTTTGGTCATATGTGTGAAGTTTCTTTCTAGGCTCTCTATTCCATTGGTCTGTATAACTGTGCTTACGCTAGTACATTGTTTTGATTACTGTAGCTTTGTAGTAAGTTTTCAAATAAAAAAGTGTGAGTTTTCCAAATTTATTCTTTTTCAAGATAGTTTTGACTATTTTGTGGTTCTTTGAGATTCATATGAATTTTAGGATGGGTTTTTCTCTTTTTTTTTCTTCAAAAAATAACATTGGGATTTTGATAGGAATTGCATTGAATCTGTTTATTGCTTTGGGTAATATTGGTACCTTAACAATCTAGAAAGGTGGGATATCTTTCCATATATTTATGTTTAATTTTTTTCAGCAATGTTTTGTAGTTTTTAATTGTATAAGTTTTTCATTTCATTAATTCCTAAATATTTTATTTTTGATGCTATCATAAGTGGAATTGTTTTCTTAATTTCCTTTTTGTATTTTTCTTTGCGAATGTATAGAAATCCAGCTGATTTTTGTGTGCTGATTTTGTATTCTATGATTTTGAATTTATTAGCTCCAACAGTTTGTTTTTGGTGTGTATGTGTCATCTTTAGGGATTTCTACATATATGTCATCTGTGAATAGACATAATTTTGCTTCTTTCTGCCCAATTTGGATGGCTTTTCCATCTTTTACTTGCCTAATTGCTCTGTCTAGAATTTCTAGTATTATGCCAAATAGAAGTAGAAAAACTGGGCATCCTCGTGCTGTTCCTGATCTTAGAGGAAAAACTTTCAGTCTTTCACTATTGAGTGTGTTGTTAGGTATTGGTTTTTAATATATGGCCTTTATGATGTTGAGGAAATATCTTTCTATTCCTAGCTCGAGTGCTTTTTATCATGAAAGGTGTTGAACTTTGTCAAGTGGTTTTTCTGTATCGATTCAGATGATCATGTGGAGTTTCTTCTTCATGCTGTTGATGTGGTGTATTACATTGATTTTTTTGTTGTTGTTGAACCATCTTGTGCTCCTGGAATAAGTTTCACTTGGTCATAGTATGTCATCCATTTAATAGGCTGCCAATTTTGTTGAGTTTTTCATCAATATTTTTAAGGTATTATTGGCCTGTAGTTTTCTTGCAGTATTTTTGTCTGGCTTTGGTATCAGAGTAATGTTGCACTCATAGAACTAAGGAGAAGTATTCCCTTCTCTTTAACTTTTTGGAAGTGTTTGAGAAGCGTTCTTCTTTAAATTTTGGGTCAAATCAGCCAGTGAAAGCTGTCTGGTCCTGGCCTTTGGGTGCTTTTTGATTACTGATTTGATCCCCTTACTAGTTATAGTTCTATGTAGATTTTCTATTTCCTTATGAGTTAGTTTTGGTAGATTGTGTGTTTGGAGGAATTTGTCTATTTTGTCTGGGTTATCCAAATTGTTGGCATACAGTTTTACATAGTATCTAATCTCATCATCCTTTTTAGTTTTGGAAAATCAGTAGTGTCACCACTTTCTTTCTTTTTCTTTTTCTTTTTAGATGGAGTCTTGTTCCTTCACCCAGGCTGGAGCGCAGTGACATGATCTTGGCTCACTGCAACCTCTGCCTCCTGGGTTCAAGTGATACTCCTACCTCAGCCTCCTCAGTAGCTGGGACTACCAGCATGCACCACTATGCCCGTGTAATTTTTGTCCTCTCAGTAGAGACGGGGGCTTTATCATATTGTTTAGACTGGTCTTAAACTCCTGACCTCAAGTGCTTTGCCTGCCTCGGCTTCCCAAAGTGCTGGGATTATAGGCATGAGCCACTGAGCCTGGTCATGTCACCACTTTCCTATCTGACTTCAGTAATTTGGTGTTCTTTCTTTCTGTGTCTCTTTTATCTATTTATATTTTTTGTTAATTGAACTAGCTAGAGTTTTCTTGACTTTTTCAAAGAATCAGCTTCTCATTTTGTAATTTTTCTCCATTGTTTTTCTGATCTGTTTGTTTTCACTCTGATCTTTACTATTTCCTTCCTTCTGCTAGCTTTGGTGTAGTTTACTCTTTTTCTAGTTCCTTGAGGTGTATGGTTAGGTTATTGAGTTGAGAACTTTTATTTTTTAATGTAAGTGTTTATAGCTTTAAACTTTCCTTTTAGCCTTGCATTCACTGCATCCCAGAAGTTTTAGCGTGTTGTGTTTTCATTCACATTCTCAATCCATTTAGGCTAATGAACACAGTAACAACAAAAGCAAGTCCTATGAACTTATCAAAGAAGAATCAGAACTTTAATGTTAGCAATTATCTTTGACATAATACTTACGCTAGACAATTCTTTTAATTTTCTTAAACTTTGTAGTAGAGAAAGAATGGTTTCTCTACTACAAGAGAAGATGGTTTCTCAAGATGGTTTCTCATTTTCTTTGTGATTTTTTCCTTTGATCTATTAGTTAAGATTCACAAATTTTCACATATTTGGCAGATAGTGAAATGCAGAAAGTGAATTCTAAATTACTAAAAAAATTGTCTTTATTTTCTTTGAATTTTTCTTTTTATGAAATGCGTTACTGGTTTTCAAAAAGGTTCTGAATTTGGATGTATGGAATAGGAAAATTTTTCCATAGTGATTATATGTGATAATTGAGAAATATTTTTTACCAAAGGGCCCATATTAAAGAAGATGGAATTAATAAGATGCTTTGGAAAGATTAAATCTAAAACGTTTTATTCAGATCAGAAGCCCTTGAGAAAAATGCCACTGAATATACAATTTAAAATTTTCATCCCAAAGCTTTTCAGACATGTTATTTGAATACTCTTAGTCCTTTCAGAGCATTTGATACATTGACTTGCCACCTTACCATTTAAGTTAAAAGTAATAGCATTTATGTTGTAGTCCTGTATAGCACATCGACAAAATGATGCGACTATATTTGATGGTCCTTTTTTTAAACCTTTTGATCTTAAATTCATTCATAGTGTAAATTTTCATTTTTCCTAAAATGAAAGATTAACATACTTTAAAAGAGGTGTTCACAAGATACAAATGCATATCAGACAAAATAAGTGAAATCATTAAAAGATACTTTTGAAACCTTCAAATCTGATGTGGAGACTTTAAATAGAGAGCAAAATTTTTATCAGATTTGGACTGTGGATTTTTAAAATTATGTTCTGTGATTATGAACAACCCTATTTTGAAAGTTCTCAGGTGTTATTTTCCGTTGTTCCACTTTTAACAAATGATAGATATTCACACTTATTTGTGAAGTTCAGCATTTTCCTTCCTTAAAGGGGGCTTGAATCATTGATAGCTTAGTATATTTGTCCTGTTTATAATCAAATTCCATTTTAAGACTGTGCCTCTGGTGAGTTGAAAATAACCCTTCACCCTCATTTGCCCTGGATGTTGTATTTATTTAAAATAAACGCTGCTCAAATTCTATCCATTCCTGCAGTGGAAAATTAACTGTTGATAAAGCTATTTGGTGACACATTTAATTTTTCTCAGCAGGTGTTTAGTGAGCATTTTGGGAACACAGTCTTTTGTTGTGCAGGATACCTTGGACATTGCAGGACCTTTAACATCTCTGGCCTCATTTCTTTAAACGCCAGTTGTGCTGCATCTGCCCCATCCCTAGTCATTATGAACAAATACACATACCTGAGGGAACGATAGCTCCTCCCTTAGTGAGTATCACTGAGTTAAATTGTAAGTAGAATTAAAATTTTATATGCTTTGTCCCAAAAGGGAAAGTTTAATGAAGATTGTAAATAAAGTATGTTTGTATCAAAAACTTAAAAAAAAATTACTGTACTTTTGTCAGCGTAATGAGCCAGGGCATTGTATCTTCTAGGTTTACTTTCAAAGCTATTAAAAAAAGGATGATTTCACCCCTCAAGTTTATGTGTAATTCAGAAATAAGACATCGTTGCTTTTTTCCCCTGTGGCTCAGGACGCTAAAAATATTCAAAGAGTGGATAGCTTTATAGAAATGCTTAAAATTTGTGTATGATAAACCCAAATATATACTTTTTTGATACTTTGTGGCTAGTTACTTTAACTGTGAAATATTTTTGTGGACAATTGACTAGATCACTTTCAAGCATGGAAGGAACTGCTGCAAGTGGCTGAGCTGCTCCTTTCTGGGTTCCAGGCATGCCTGAAGAGGTGCTTCATGCATGCCTCAGTGCACTTGGTGAAAGTGGCTGTGCATCCTCTTCTACTCTAATGGGCGCTGCATGTGTGGAGGGTGGAGTGTGTCTGTATCAGAGGTCAAGTTACAGGAACATCTGTTTTTATAAAGAAAAAAACTATATTGACTATTGAATATTAAGTATCAGTAACTTTTTAATGAAACGGCTTGAAAAGGAACATAAATATTAGTTCAAAGTATCTTTTTAAATTATGCCTTGGGTAGTGATACTTTATTATTATAGATTGCTTGGTAAATTGTTTCTTGTTAGGATATTTTCCCCCTTGGTTTGAGGCTAATTGCTATTGAATCTGAAGTACTTTTTTGATTGAAAAGGACTATTTGTAAAGTGAATATGCAAATTTGTGAGATTGACTATTTCAGATTTTCACTGAAGACATTTATTATGGAAATATTTTTGTCTTGAAAAATCACATGAAATTTTTCATAGATATTTGGACTTCTGATCTTAAATTCATTCATAGTGTAAATTTTTTTTTCTCATGATTCTTGGTTCAATGTACCACATAAGTTCTCTTCTTCCATGGTTCTTTAGCCAGTCCACACATTTTTTTAAAGTATCACATTCTCAAATAAGATAAAAGTTTTACTGATGTGTATTGAGGGTTTATGAAGAGTAGTAAGGTGTTTGGAGTTTGACTTTGGTGAAACATACTCATACTTCATAAGTACTGAGTTTAGATCTAAATATTCTAGTGTTTCTTCTTAGAAAATCTTAAAATATATCCACTATTTGATTCTTATTATAATGCAAGTTCCTAATAGTTGCTGAAATAGTACTCGTACTGTCATCTTTTTTATTATGATGTGCCGTAAGAGATGAATTATAGTTGTAAGATCTGTGTTATACACAATCTTCATAGGCTTCCTTTAGGATAAATTAGATATGTAATTGAGAAATATAAAAAGTAATACACACACATAAGAATCAATTATCTTAGCCACCACTGGTACATGGTATAGCTGGTATAGTACTTTATTTCTCGTTTTTCCTTATGACAGTTTATCATAGTTTACATATAGGTAGTTCACATACTGAAAATGAGATGATCTCTTTCTACTGAGAGGTTGTAGTTGAAAGGAATTATTTCCAAGGCATTTGAAAATTATTTAAATTTCTTGAGGAATTGCCACATCATTTGCTCACATTATGTAAGTGTTGCTGTTTGGCTATAAACTTGGTATTTTCAAGGAAAGAAAGAGTAAGTCTATTTTAACTGACTGGTTTCCAGGAAGGACACATTTAGTAACTGCTCAAAATACTAATTTTTTTTGCCAACCACATGATGTCTAGTTTTTCATGTTTATTTTATTTAAAAATGTATCTTTTACTTTAAAATGAATATATTATGAAAAATGAAAACTATGAAAATTACTAAATCTTAAGCCTAGAGTTATTTTATATATGGTGCACCTGGTACCACAATACAGTTTCAAAAACTATAAAAAAATGACAGTAATTTGAATAGGATGATATAAGGAATGCCTTTCTTAGTTTATCAGTTTCTGGCATGATCTTATGAGATGTGTTGAGTGAGGAAGACCCTGCACTCAATTTACTTTGTTATTATTCAGCTTTTTGTTACTTTGGGCTGTTTAACACAAGCTACATAATTTATTAAGTATAAGGAAATCAAGTTGCATTGGTTGCCTTGGGGAAGTCAGATGATTAAAATTGCTGAGAGTTGGAGGAATCCATTATACTATCATACTAAAAATTGATCATTTGTAGGAACTAGATTAAATAAAGTAGGAGTTGAGGGAAAAGTGTAAACAAACAAACATCATACTGTCTCAAAGCATTTGTTCCCTCCCAGCTTTGGGATTCCTTCCTGAATGGAGGTCAGTATTCAGAATGTGTATCATAAGTTGGTTTTATATTTTGCTATCCTGTGAACAGGATTTGTAATCCACAGCTTGGGTTAAGGTAGTGTAAATTGATGCTATTCAAAATATTCTGAGAATTCTAAGTGAAGAAATTAAAATGTTGAGGCTTGAATTAACTTAGTTTTGAATAAGAAAAAATCTGGGAATGAGATGTAAGGCAATTAAATCTCTCTTATCTACGATTTAAGGGTATTATTGTGTCACCTATGCTGGAGTGCAGCAGTGCGATCTCGGCTCACTGCAACCTCTGCCTCCTGGGTTTGAGCGATTCTCCTTCCTCAGCCTCCCAAGTGGCTGGGATTACAGGAACGCACCACCACACCTGGCTAATTTTTGTATATATATTATTTTGTTTATGTTGGGCAGAGGTCAGAGGATTCTTTTTTTATTATTATTATTATACTTTAAGTTCTAGGGTACATGTGCATAACGTGCAGGTTTGTTACATATGTATACTTGTGCCGTGTTGCTGTGCTGCACCCATCAACTCGTCAGCACCCATCAACTCGTCATTTACATCAGGTATAACTCCCAATGCAATCCCTCCCCCCTCCCCCCTCCCCCCTCCCTGTGATAGGCCCCGGTGTGTGATGTTCCCCTTCCTGAGTCCAAGTGATTTCATTGTTCAGTTCCCACCTATGAGTGAGAACATGCAGTGTTTGGTTTTCTGTTCTTGCCATAGTTTGCTGAGAATGATGGTTTCCAGCTGCATCCATGTCCCTACAAAGGACACAAACTCATCCTTTTTTATGGCTGCATAGTATTCCATGGTGTATATATGCCACATTTTCTTAATCCAGTCTGTCACTGATGGACATTTGGGTTGATTCCAAATGTCTTTGCTATTGTCTTTGCTATTGTGAATAGTGCCGCAATAAACATACGTGTGTGTGTGTCTTTATAGCAGCATGATTTATAATCCTTTGGGTATATATCCAGTAATGGGATGGCTGGGTCATATGGTACTTCTAGTTCTAGATCCTTGAGGAATCGCCATACTGTTTTCCATAATGGTTGAACTAGTTTACAATCCCACCAACAGTGTAAAACTGTTCCTATTTCTCCACATCCTCTCCAGCACCTGTTGTTTCCTGACTTTTTAATGATTGCCATTCTAACTGGTGTGAAATGGTATCTCATTGTGGTTTTCATTTGCATTTCTCTGATGGCCAGTGATGATGAGCATTTTTTCATGTGTCTGTTGGCTGTGTGAATGTCCTCTTTTGAGAAATGTCTGTTCATATCCTTTGCCCATTTTTTGATGGGGTTGTTTGTTTTTTTCTTGTAAATTTGTTTGAGTTCTTTGTAGGTTCTGGATATTAGCCCTTTGATGAGTAGATTGCAAACATTTTCTCCCATTCTGTAGGTTGCCTGTTCACTCTGATGGTAGTTTCTTTTGCTGTGCAGAAGCTCTTTAGTTTAATTAGATCCCATTTGTCTATTTTGGCTTTTGTTGCCATTGCTTTTGGTGTTTTAGACATGAAGTCCTTGCCCATGCCTATGTCCTGAATGGTATTACCTAGGTTTTCTTCTAGGGTTTTTATGGTATTAGGTCTAACATTTAAGTCTCTAATCCATCTTGAATTAATTTTCCTATAAAGAGTAAGGAAAGGATCCAGTTTCAGCTTTCTACTTATGGCTAGCCAATTTTCCCAGCACCATTTATTAAATAGGGAATCCTTTCCCCATTTCTTGTTTTTCTCGGGTTTATCAAAGATCAGATGGCTGTAGATGTGTGGTATTATTTCTGAGGACTCTGTTCTGTTCCATTGGTCTATATCTCTGTTTTGGTACCAGTACCATGCTGTTTTGGTTACTGTAGCCTTGTAGTATAGTTGGAAGTCAGGTAGCATGATGCCTCCAGCTTTGTTCTTTTGACTTAGGATTGTCTTGGAGATG